>NC_056526.1:58779502-58782601 GCF_019175285.1 Sceloporus undulatus
ATCAACAAGCCTCTGAGGCACGGCCAATGTAACTTGCTGTGATTTTTACAAACTCATGCGCAGTGAAGAAAAAACCACAGTCCCTTGCCCAAGTACACACTTCTGAGAAGTAAAGTTGAACCCGAGGGCAAGTACATTTCTGCCCTCTGTCTAGGAATAATGCCAAAATGTCCTCCATTTTGATCATGCCTAAAAACATGCATTTATATTAACATTTAAAAAAAAACTCAATTTTTTGCGCGGCCTCCATTTTTATAAAAATGTGTCCTACATTTGAAAATGTTGCCCTACATTTGTCCTACATTTGTCCCGGTTTGGAGGTCCTCACTTATGGCAACCCTAATCTTACACCAAGCGGTGCTCCTGACAAGCCAGGTTACTGCAATGGCCAAGAGTACCCTTACCAGCTTCAGTGGCATCACTAGGGGAGAGCAGGGGGTGAGGACTGCACCTGGTGAAACCCCAGAAGAGGGGTGATATCCATCTGAGTAGCCTCCACCTCTGTCGTGCACCATGGCACATAGCAGGAAGGGAGAAGCCCAGGGCACCTTTTCCTGGCGTGGCTTTACTTGTGTGTAAAGCCATGCTGGACAGGGAGGTAAGGGTGTGCCCTTTTGACCCTGCCCCCTGAAGCCCCACTCTCAAAGTGCCCCCCACATCAGATGGCACTCGGTGTGGGGTGCCACTGCCTAGGTTTAGCTTGGGGCAGATCTGACCACAGTGGTCCATCCCTTAGTTACCTCCTAATTAGACCACTCTAATGTGCTCTATGTGGGAATGCCCTTGAAAAGTGTTCAGAAACTGTAGCTAGTGCAAAATTCAGCAGCCAGATTGATGTCAAGTGTGCATTTTTGAGACCATATAACACCAATCCTGCAAAAACTGTACTGTCGTTCAATTTGTTTCTGAGCTTAATTCAAGGTGCTGGTACAGTATAGACATACAAAGTCCTAAATGACTTGGGGCCAAGATATCTGAAAGATTACCTCCCCCGTATAAGCCTGCCAAATATCTGAGAGCTTCAGAGGGGGCTCTGTTGTGTGTCCCAACACCTTGTGAAGTTAGGATGGTGAGTACACTTAACAGGACTTTCTCTGTTGCAGCACCTTGACTGTGGAACTCCCTACCCAAGGATGTTAGGCTGGCCCCATCTCCTTTAAGATTACGGCAGGAAGCCTAAACACTACTGTTCTGCATAGCATTCAGTGGTTGAGATTGCTTTTTTAATTGTTTCAAAACTGGATTCTAAGATGGTTTTTTAGACTGCTTTTAGGAGTTTTTAAAGAATATTTAATGTTTTTCCCCCAAGAGTATTATTTTAATTGGTTTTTATTCATTGCCTCAGAAGCCCTTGCAGGCTGGGAGGCGATATAGAAATAGTTTACATAAATAAATTTACATTTCAGCCCCATTTCTAGCCCTGTGTTCACACATAATGTTTGTTGACTCATGTGTCAAAACCTCACTTAGGGCCCATGTAGACAGGCCAAAAGAAGGCTATTTCAGGTCACTTTGGAGGTATGCTGTTTAAATGATACATGTGTCTTAAGAGTCCAGAAGCCACACCAAAGCTACACTCCAATCTTTAAGACTGAAGCATGGCTTTGGTGCGGCTTCTGGACTCTTTAAGATGACTGCATCATTTAAACAGCATACCTCCAAAGTGACCCGAAGCAGCTATTTTGGCCTGTCTGTATAGGGCCTTCTTTTCATTCTTATAAGTTAAACTTGGGATAAAAGAAATGATTTTTGTATAATTTCTTCCTCCATAACCCAATTGTTAGGGATCCTTTAGTCTCAACTTTAGTCCTGGCAGTGAGGGACTCATATGTATACTCCTTCTAGCATGCTTTCTTACTCTATTTCACATTTGCAAATGGCTCAGAAAACTAGTTCAGAGTCAAGCTAAAAACACCAACACAGCATTCCAGGAACTGACCTGGGTCAAAAATAAACTGAAGCAGATTCAGGAGAGGCTCTGAACATGCTGTCATGTAGATTCCACCAGGGACAGTCACTGCCTCTCCTTCAATATGAGAATGGCGGTACATATAGTGCTTATACATTCCACAAAATATTCTCCACAAAGGTCTCTTTCACATTCGTGCATGCAAAGTATTCTCACAATGAATAAAAACAGCCACACCTGCTTATATGGTTGGAAAATTGCTTGGGAAAGTTGGACCATTCTCTGATTTGGACAGTGTACAGCAAGTACTTGTTTCACCCAGTCCATGTTTGACTGCCTTTCCTTGAGTACCAGCCAATGTAAAGATCGGTCTGTAACAGCAAAATCGCTGTCCTTCCAGATATTTTTGTCTACCACTCCCATAATCCCTCACCATTTGCCATGCTCGCTGGGGTTTTGGGGAACTGGTGGATATATGTAAGGGCCCTACCTTTGATTTATAAATTGCAATGTAAATAATGAAGAACAGGACTATTTTATTTATACTCTTCCTGCTTTTCATTAAACTCTGTCTTCCAAAGCAGTTCACAATTACAATCTCTGCACACACACACACACACACACAAATATGCTAGGGATAAAGAAGGGTTGGCTGATTTAAACCATGGTTAAAACCAAACAACTTTAAAAAAAACACTCCTTTTTATTTTTAAAATTTAATACTCATTTTAAGTCTGGCTATTATTATTATTTTCCAACACTTTTACTGGAACTACAATGACTGATTCAATTTAAACATTTTAACTTTAACAGGTTATTGGTAGTTGTTCATTCTTGGACCATTATCCAGTGTTAGTTGCTTCTTTTTAATCACTTTATTTTATAGTACAAGAAATGCCATTCAGAAAAAAATCCTCCAATGAATGTATATATAATATGTTAGAGGTTTGATCAAGTTCAACCAAAACAACTTGCTTTAGAAAGAGCACATTTTAAAGAACAAATAGTATTTAAGCTAGTGGCCATCTGGAGTGCATTTTGCTGCTCGATTTTCTGATTTAGTCCTATACTGGTGTAGTCCTACACATAAATGCAAAAAACAAAAACTGGTTTAAAACAACAACAAAAGCCTGGTTTAAATAATAATAATAATAATAATAATAATAATAATAATAATAATAATAATAATA
>NC_056526.1:58782611-58865888 GCF_019175285.1 Sceloporus undulatus
GTTTTGGGGGGTGAGGGGGATTAATGGTTTGGAGCACTGTTTATAACTGCAATGACAACATCCTATGGAATCCTAGGGTTTGTGGTTTAGCAAAGAGTATTTACATTTCTCAGCCAGAAAGCTCAGGATGTCTCAAGCTGCAGTCACAGCAGTTAAAGTGGAATCATACTGCTATAAGTGTCTTTTGATAAGCTTCAGATTCCAGCACCTTTCCTCTAGCAAGAAGAGGCAGAAAATTGGTATGGAGGGTTTCAGAGTCAGTGAAAATGCCAGGTCACAGGAACAGACTTTCACTGATCTGCCTATCAAGAGATGATACAGATGATCTAGGCAACATTTGCTCAATTGAGTATTTTTGGAGGGAGCAAACCAATGGCTCAGAAAATTCCTTGCCTGCCTAAGAACATGCTGTAACAGGAAGCAGCTTTGTGGCTTGTGCCAAGCAAAAACTATTTTCTGTTGCTCTGAAAATCTGATTCTTGTTTCTGATACTTAATGTATGAATCAAGTCTTTGTCGAAAGGAACAATTAAACTGAACTGAAATCTTTTTGAAATCTTATTTAATTAAAAAGGTGAAAAACCATTTAGGGCAGACACCTAGTTTCTTTTACAATCACCTTTGTAATCTAATTAGCTTAATCTAATTCCTTGTCATTTTAAACAAGATTAGAATAAGGCTGATTTTAAAAGCATATTTTTAAAATTCAACTAATTCTGTTCTTTAAATTTAACCAGTACAATCTATGCATCTTTTCACAGCTTTTTGGCTCTCAAGAAAGAGAAAATGGTGAAGGATTGCCATCTTTACAGTACTGTAAAATAGATAGGATATAATAGATTCCAAGAGTGACCTATGAAGGATTGTTTCTGGACCAGTAAATAACAATAGTAAACAACTTTAGCCTCCATGAGGGGCATTTCTACATTGTAGAAATTATGCAGTTTGACACCACTTTAAGTGTTGTAGCTCCATTCAACAGACTCCTGGGACTTGTAGTTTTACAAGGTCTTTAGCCTCCTCTGCCAAAACATGATGGTGCTTCACAAAACTACAAATCCCAGGATTCTATAGAATGGAGCAGTGGGAGTTAAAGTGGTGTCAAACTGCATCATTTCTACAGTGTAGATGCACCCAGAATCATATTTCCAAATGCACTTGAATTTTTACTCCTATGTAAGTATATGGCTGCCATTAAAATACTGCACTCACATGTGCTCTTGGTCACAGGACTTACACTTTGCTATTTAACTGTGAAAATGCTACAGCAGATAGTAAACCTGGTATCCTTCAACCATACCTTTCAGAAACTGGTATTTAAGGTGGTGAATGAGTTTTAGGACTATAAACCTTTCAGCACCTTAAATACTAACAAATTCATCATGGCATATTTTCAAATCCTAATAATGCTTTTTCTGTTTATAGCTACAAATATATCTTCTGACAAGTTTATATTAAACATAAACATTACACACTTTACTATTAATTGTAATTACATTAAGCATCTTTAGAATATATAAAACAGTAAATCTTTAGAACAATGGTGAAACACCTGCTTTTTTAGGATTAATAGCCACATGGGTATAAAATGTCAAAGAGCTCTGCTATCACATGTCCTCAGCACACATTAAAAATAGAATATATAGGTGTTGTGACAGACCTATTAAAAGATACATTAAAACAGAAAATGTGTCCCATAAGTGGAAACAAGAAGTTAAAACTATAGTTTAGCAGAGAGACCCAGTTAAATTTATAGTACTTAACTGGAATCAAAGTGACTGGCACTATTCCACAATGTGAATGGAGTCGTAGCTACTATTGTGGACTACATGTTATCAGCTTGACAACAAGGCAGGCTGCTTGGCTCCTTCCTAAGTGAGAGCAGCTAAGCACGCCCCAAACTTTCTATACATGATTTGCTTATTATTAATTCAAAACTTGGAACTGAACTCCTCAAAGAAGGTGGAACCATAAACTAACAACAAACCATGATTTATGGTACTGGCTTGTTTGGGAAGAGAAACATTCCTAATTCATGCTTACAGTAGCAACCAAATGGGAGCAAATGGGAAATGTCCACCAGAAAGATGCTTGAACATATCCCACAGTTCCTCTGGAATAATCAATTACTGTTACCTCCAAAATCTTTCACAACAGAAGATCAAAAGGGCAGATGTCTACATACTGTAGAGTACCATCATCCAGGGATATTACCTTAAAATACAACATGTTCTGAACCCTTCTTATTACAGGAAATATTTTTGATACACAATGAATGGGGGGATCACTATTTTTACATACATGTTTGCATACTTATGTAAACCCCAGAGGCCTTTTGGGGTTTGGGGTTTTTTTTCTCCTTACAAGTGTTAGGTTTCTTGCACACATGCATCTCTAGTAAGGTTTGCCACATACATTTCACTACCATGCCTATTGAATCCTATGGAGCACATGCAGGAGTGCTCTGTACAGCCTCTGAAATAGCTTCTTACTATTTCCTTAGTACTTGTTTTTATACTACCTTGGAACAGTATTCAAGCCTCACAACAGCTCAGCAAAGGCCATTTGTTTGGCAGTGTGGAAAGACAGTGTGATAGCTTATGTGATAGTGTGATAGATTCCGTGTCTAAGAAAGCAGGGATTTCAGTTTCCCACATAAATCATCAGTGTTGCAAAACTGTGCTCTGGGGAATCAGGTGGATTGTTTCCAAGGAATCAGATTGCTTTATCACTTTATCTAATGTCTTGAGTTATTTGAAGATGTAATTTAGATTCAAACCCAACTGTATGTCCTAAGCATGCATGGCTGCTTGAAGGTATAGCTGTCACCTTAAGGCATTTAGTTATGAGCACTACCCAAATCTGTATGCGTGCATTGCCCTGAAATGCACATCAATGAAGCAATATGGGTAAGGTGACAAAACTTTGGCCGTGAGAAGTCACAACTCATGGCAATAATGCCAGGAAAGTAGAAGGTAGTCTAAAGAGCAGAAGATGGCACACCAGATGGCTGGACTCAGGGAAGTTATGAGCCTGAATCTTCAGGACTTAAGCGGATCAATGGAAGATAGAGGGTCTTGGAGATGTCTGATCTACAGGATCTCCATGAATCAGGGTTGACTCAAGGGCAGTTAACAACAAAAACAACAAGCAACAATACATACTAATTTTGCTAGCAGTTACCACTCATTTCACTTGCAATTGATAGAACACTGCAATATACTTAAGAATAGTTGTCTAACAACAAGTCAGCATTCAGTAGCTAAACAAGAATGATAATTTAAAGAATATAATTTCCTTTACAGCAGAGGATCTCATGCTGTGGTTGAGGAGCTACTGATAATTTATAGCCATACTCTTCAGCTGCGCACAGTAAGACAAGTAGATGTGTTCCTTGAAATATCAAATCTACTATTCTGGGTGGATATTACATTCTGTGTACCTCAGACAGCACAGATTCCTACCTTCCCGTGTCCTGCATATATTTGCAACAACATATTTCCAGAACATCATCCTAGGAAAAGGGCACACTGGGGTCCCCTAGCTTAGCTCGTGTGGGCAGAAGGAATTTGCCAACAGCAACAACAACATTTTTCTCTACCACCAACCCCTGTTGTTAAATGCTGAGTACACATATAAGCCTGCTAAGTGTTAGTTAACCCTTCTAATCTAGAACATGGCCACATAGCTCACAAACCTCCCAAAAATCAATCAGGTATGAACTTTTTGTGTAGAGGGACTATTAATCCCATTCAATGTCTGCAGTCAGAACAAACTTCTTGGGTCAAACTTCTAAAGGCATATCTTTGTACCTGGCATTCCTTGGTCCATGTCATAGTTTGAACCAAAAATTATGTTGATCCTGCAAGTCTAGGGTTGCCATAAGTGAGGACCTCCAAACCGGGACAAATGTAGGACAAATGCAGGACAACATTTTCAAATGTAGGACACATTTTATCAAAATGGAGGACATGCAAAAAAATTGAGGCTTTTTTAGAAATGTTAATATAAATCCATGTTTCTTAGGCATGATCAAAATGGAGGACATTTTGACATTATTCCTAGACAGATCACGGAAATGTACTTCCCTTTCTGGCCACCCCCCTCTCCCCATTCCAAACAGCACATTTGAGCATTGAACATGGCTTTATTTTAACATTGCCTCTTGCATATTTCAGAGGCTTATTCCACAACCAAACCCTTTGGTTTTTCTTCATTTTGACTTGTTTTCTCTGTATTCCTCCCCACTAAATAAAGGAGACATGAAATGGAGTTAATGGGTACAAGTTGTTAAACAAAAAAGTCTTGTGAGACTCTGTAGGCAAGAGGTGCACCATCTTAAGAACTGCATTAAGCACACTTAGGCTGCTGCCACACTGCTTTCACTCTCAACACTCCATCCTATGGAATCCTGGGATTTGTAGTTTGTTGTGGTGCCAAGGCTGGGCTTTGAAATCTCAGGCATAAGAGAGGCAAAAGGCTTGGGCTGCATCTACACTGGAGAAATAATCTGGTTTGAGATCACTTTAACTGTCTTGGCTGAATGCTATGGAATTCTGGGAATGGTGGTTTGTTCCAGCACCACAGCAGAATGGCAGTTAAACCCCTGGAAAGCTCTCTGACCAAGGTGACCAATGCCCTCACCCCAAAATGTAGGGCACCCAAGCAAAAATATGTAGGACATGGCCAAAAATAAAAGCTAAAAACACCCATGTAATTATAAATCCATGCTTCTTAGCCATGATCCAAATGGAGGACATTTTGAAATTTGACCGAAGAGGACATGTCCTGGAAAAGGAGGAGGATGCCTGGTCACCTTGTCTCTGGTCCAAAATGCACTGCAGAAATAAAACAATGCTGGACTGAAATGCCCAGAGTTCCTCACCAAAACTGCATCCACACTGAGGAAATAATCCAGTTTGAGAGTGACTTAACTGTCCTGGGTTAGTGCTGGGGAATGCTGGGAATTGTAGTACATTGTGGCCCCAGAGCTATCTCTGACAGGGAGTCCCATAACCCTCCAAACGTAGTTGAACTGCAGTGCCCAGAATGCCTCACCAGTTGCATCCACACTGAGGAAATGGTCCAGTTTGAGACTGCTCAGTGCTGGGGAATCCTGGGAATTGTAGTCTATTGTGGCCTCAGAGCCATCACTGACAGAGAAGTCTCAATGGCGGTTTACAGACCGCCAAATAGTACGTCATCAATACATACTAGGGTTAGGAAGGGGCGGTGCTTCCGCACCCCCCTAACCCTAGTACGTATTGAATACGTACAAGATGGCAGCGCCCTGTTCATACGGGCGCCGCCATCTTTACGTATCGGACACTGAGCGTCCGTACGCGTCGCGGGCGTTGTGACGTAGTGAGTGCGCCCCTGGCGCCTCGCTACGTCGCAAACGCGACTTAAAAAGAAGCTCCATTTTGGAGCTTCTTTTTCGGTCCGTGCGGGAGTCGGGCCGTGTGAAGGCTCCGGCTCCCCCGCGGACCTACTGGCGGCGGCGGCAGAGCGCCGCAAAGCGGAGGTATGTACCCCGCCAATGTCTCCCAAACACTAGCATTCCCAGGATTCCCTAGCACTGAGTTAAAGCAGTCTCAAAGTGGGTTATTATTCCTGCAGTGTGTGAGAGAGATAGAAAGGCTAGGGACTGGATTCATTCATTAACTCACAAAAGGAGGATCTCTGTGTCCAAAACACACTGCTTGGACTGCCAGGGCTCAGTGCTATGGAATCCTGGGAATTGTAGTTTATTGTGGCACCAGAGCTCTCAGACAGAGAAGGCCAAATGCCTCACAGACCCCAGAATTCCAGAGCATTGAGCTTTGGCAGTTAAAGGGGTCTCAAAGTGCGGGGGTGGGGGGAGAGAAAAGCCAGGGAGAGTGAATGAGAAGCTCACCTCGGCTGGAGGAGGAGGAGGAGGGAAGGAGCCAAGGGAGGTGGCCAGGACCATCAGCCTCCTCTCTTCCACCGAAGACTGCTGGCAAGAGGCTCTGCCCCCGCCTCCTCTGTGGACCATTCAGCTTCCTTTTGTCAAAAGAGCTCTGGTGCCACAAGAAACTACAATTCCCAGAATCCCATAGCATTGAGCCATGGATGTTTAAGGGGGGGGTCAAACTATTTCTGCAGCCTTCTGCTTCTCCAAAGCGCTTCCTATTTACAAGCAAGGCAAAATCTCTTCCTTCCAAGCCATTGAAAACCAACCCAAGGGGAGGAGGGCTGATTGCTTCTTTCCCATTGGTCAGCTTCGGGAGAAATTTGCATATTACAAGGAAAGGTGTTTAGGGCCTCAAAAACGACCCTGTGATAAAGAATTACAACAATACTGAGTGGTAGACATTTAAAAGATGAGGCATTTAGACTCCCAGGGAAACAGGAACGATTGATGCCCTTTTTTTCTTTGCTCACTGTAACCTGGAAGGTCAGGCCTTTTGCAAGACATATATACCAAGTGGGCTGGCAATAGCTCTGAGTGGCAGATGTTTTGAAGCCCTGCTCTCTAGGCTAAGCTAGGCAGGGAGGCGGGGAGGGAGGGTGGCACACAGCCATGGGGAGGGGTGGAGCTGCCTCCAGGGCCTTGCTGGGGGGGAGGTCCCAGGGGAGGGGCTAAACTGGGGTGGGACCGTGTGGCCCTGCCCCAAACTGGGAAAGTCCCGCCCCCAGGCGGGATATGGCAAGCCTATGTCTTACCTACTACTGACTTAACTTACAGTGAGTGGATCCCATAGATGTTTTGAGTCCCAGTTTTGGGAGGAATGCAGGATATAAATATAATAACAACCACTACCATTTGTACTGTTAAGGAAACAGCATCCAAACCCAGAACTCCAAATAACTGGTAAAGAGAAATGCAATTCACTAGAAAATAACATTTGGTTGGCTACTTTTACCTGGATTTGCAGCCTTGGCACTCGTGGTTGTGGTCATTCATGAAGCCAAGGCTGCGGCTCCCTTCCTCCCTCCTTTACCGGCATCTTCCTCCCTGGCGCTGGGGACTTTAACCGGCCACCAAGACTTATAATCCTGCCCCCTCCCTCCACCACAGCCAATTGACATTTTGTGCACCCATTGGTGAGGTTGCAGGATGTGTGCACACTGGGCCCTGAAAGCTGCTGGAAAAGAGTCCTGATGGCTGCTGGGACCTATTACAACCCCAGTGGCTCTGATTAAAGACTCCAGGGGAAGGGACGGAGGGGGGGGGGAATTTCACAATAGTCAAGTCCTATGACACCACTGGGGACAAGGGGACTTGAATATTTGCAAAATTTCAGATTCACACGAATCCAGAGGGACCACTATATTGTGAGATAAATATATACATATATATACAGAATGAAGCCTTTTTCTAAAATGAGGGAAATATTAATTTATAGAATACTTTATTGCCATACGATATTAATGTATGCCCTTGCTTCCACTGTGTACTATTAATACTCTTTGACATACCTTTCTACTTTTTTGTGGCAAGGATTGTAGTAGTCATAGGTCATTCAATATCAGCACCAGGGCTGGGGAGTAGGAGTATTTTGCTACTCCTTATTCCTACTCCTACTCCTGTAAAAACTTCTTACTCCTTGACTACTACTTCCCAGACCTGATGCTGATATTGCAGATGTATGTTGTTACTCCTTATTCCTGTTATTATATTGTATATGCAAACACCAAAAAAACAATTTCATTATATTGCACCAGGAAGGGACTGGGAGGCAGAGAGACACTTATACACACACACCAGCCTTACAAAGCAACCAGGGCTTTTCCCTTACTTCCTACTGGGGAGTAGGAGTAAGGAGTAAAGGAGTAAGAGGTTTTTACAGGAGTAGGAGTAACAGTAAGAAAAAAATCTTACTCTGGAGTAGGACAAGGAGTAACCCCCAAATCATCACTACTCCCCAGCCCTGATCAACACACACTAGAGAGGAAACTGGAGAGAAGGCGGCAAGATTAACACTACAGTATGTTGGAAAGTCCAACAATTTTCAATATAACATCATATAAAAGGTTGTTTATCTCCTAGCTGTTGCAAAGATTTGTTTCTCTGTGTGTCAAGCAAGTGAAAACAAAATTAGTCGGGAGAAAATGCATGCACTTGTGAAATCTATGAAGAGCCACTCTTGTTTCTCTCTCTCTCTCTCTATGTATACCTTATGTACAGAGCAGGTAAAAATATGCTCAATTAAAGGCAAATGTGTAGCAAAGTTTTGAAGCATTAGAATAGGCAGCAAGCTAGTCTGTAAATCCACAGTAGCATTATTTATATTTAGCATTCCGACATTCCACGGCCAGTTAGAACATTCTCTTAAAATTCCCAAGAATCTGGCAAGTTGTCAGCTGCCTTAATTCCGCACACTTCACTTGCTGAAGGCTCACACATTTGTACAAAACCCTTTTAGGAGATTATTTGCTCCAGGAAATTGTTGCATCATCCTTCTGCCTACCAGACAGGAGCTGGGGAAATTCTTACAATAAGGGTATCCTTAAAAAGAAAATCCTGCATTGGGCCCATGACCACAGAATCCCACTTCACTGAGGGTTTTTAATTTACCATTTTCACTAATTCTTGGTGCCAAAAGCATACCAAATTCAGTACCTTGGCTATCTTTTCCATATCTGACCCATGTATCTGCAGTTCAGGCTCCACTGATCAGGTTCCAAAGGCATGACCTGGATAGTTGCCACTGGAAACACAATACTGGATTGAGTTTAGCACTGTCCTTCAGCAGGACACCTCTTCAGATATTCTCAAACCCATTTAGCCCAGGACTAACTACCAGCTCTTGTTTTTTTCTAGCCACAATAATAAAGACTGAAGTTTTATTGCATGCATAACAAAAAGAACACACACCCAAAGCTTTTACTAAGTAGCAGCGCAATCCCACACACATCAGAAGTAAAATTCAAAGATATAGCTGTTTTAGTCTGTAGAATCAGTATGTAGAGAGATCTTGTAGCTCCTTTGAGACTAAGTGAAAGAAAGAAGTTGGTAGCATGAGTTTTTGTAGACTTCAGAAAAGCATCTGAGGAAGTAGACTGAAGTCTACGAAAACTCATGCTGCCGACGTCTTTCTTTCACTTAGTGTCAAAGGTGCTACAAGATCTCTCCACATCAGAAGTAAGTTCAGCCCCAGCAGATCAACAGAGCTTAAACACAGAAGTGTGATTGAAAACTGGAGGTCTAGGTTGCTCCCACATACCTAGTTGGCTTGTCTGTATACTTAACATCTGTGTGTTATGTTCAAGCATCTTTCCAGTGGATACTTCAGCCAAATGGGGGCAAATGGACAGTGTTTACTATAAAAAGATGCTTGAATACAACCCACAGATGTTTCTATGCTTGCAATAAAACTTCAGTCTTTATTATCACAACTGAAAATAACAAACTTAAGGGCTCAAAGATATAGCAGTGTTAGTCTGTAAAATCAGTATGTAGAGAGATCTTGTAGCACCTTTGAGACTAACTGAAAGAAATAAATTAGCAACATGAACTTAGTCTACTAACTCTGGTCTCAGTGTGAGTTTAGTGATATCTGAAGAGGTCTCCTGCTGAAGGGCAATGCTTAACTCAATCCAGGATTCTGTTTCCAACTACCCAGGTCATGTCTTTGGAACCTGATAAGCAGAGCCCATACCACAGATACATACGTACACAGGGTGACCAGACGTCCTCCTTTTCCAGGACATGTCCTTCATTTCATCCTTCTGTCCAGATGGGATTTCCAAAAGTTATGAGCATGACTAAGAAGGATGCATTTACATCTCTGTAAGTGTTGTTTATTTGGTCATGCCCTACATTTTTCTTGGATTTCCTACATTCAGTGGTGCCTTGTCCTCCTTTGCAGTTAGGACATCTGGTCACCCTGTGCGCACACTGTGCCTTTGCTCCCATTTGGCTCCTACTAGAAGCTTGCACTGGAAACGTTTATCTCCCAAACCATGCCAGACATTATGTCTGCATCCTCACTTAAATCCCCTTGAACTTAGTGGGGTTGCCTGCAAAGGACTGCTCTAGGCCAGGGTGACCGGGCGTCCTCCTTTCCCAGGACACATCCTCCATTTCCAACCTTCTGTGCAGGAGGAAGATTCTAAATGTCCTTCATTTTGAGCATCACTAAGAAGCATTTCTGAGTCCTTTGAGATTTTCTTTGGTCATGTTCCATCTCCCCCCCCCCCCCCCCCACGGAATGTCCTCCATTTGGCAGTGAGGACATGGTCTTCCTCTGCAGTGAGGACATCTGCTCTTGTGTCCTCCTTTGAGAGGAGGACATCTGGTCACCCTGTTGTGTGCCAAAAGCAAAGACTGCAAACCTGGACCTCCCTCCCCCCATCCAGAAGCACCCCTCCTTCAACTCCATGAGCTCTGGCCTCTGGAGTCAGGCAATGAATAGGGGCTGTAGGGCTTAACCAAGTTCAGGGATTGAGAAGAGACTGCATCCGCACTGCAGAAACAATCCAGTTCGAGAGTGCTTTCACGGTCCTGGCTCAAGACTCTGGGATTCTGGAAGAAAACTCTGGAAAGAGGAAGGCTCCCTTACCTGCTCCAGGCAAAGCAGCAGCAGCAGCCACAAGGCAACAAAACTTCAGGAGGCAGGCAAGCTGGGAAGGTAAGTGGAGCATCAGGAGGAAGACTTGGCCCCCAATGTTCAGCCTTCCTCCCTCCCTCTCTAGCCGGCTTCTTTCCCCGCCCATCCCCGCCTCTGCCTCCCAAGGGCATGATGGGAAATTCCTGGGCCCCAGCTGCCCAAATATGAGCAAAGCCAGAGCAGAAAGAGAGAGAGAGAGAGAGAGAGCCCTCCTCCTCCTCTTCCTGGACTGCTTGGCTCTGCAAGGCTGGGAGTGGGGCCAAACAGTGGCCTCTGGCTGCTGGGGATTTTTGGAGATGGGCCCTAGGCAGAAACTTTAGCCGGCCTTCTTTCTCTCCCTTGTCTGCAATGCATCCTCGCTGCAGATAATAATAATAATAATAATAATAATAATAATAATAATAATAATAATAATAATAATAATAATAATATAAAATTTACATCCGAGTCTGGGTTTTGTGTCTCTGGCTGCACCCACACTGGAGAAATAACCCAGTTTGACACCACTTGAACTGCCAGGGCTCCATGCAATAGAATTCTGGGCATTGCAGTTTGTTGTGGCACAACAGAGAATTCCACCGCATGGAGCCTTGGCAGTTCAAGTGGTGTCAAACCAGGTTATTTCTTCGGTGTAGGCGCAGCCTGTATGTGTGTTTTGTGCTGTCAAGTCACTTCTGATTTATGGTGACCCTAAGGAAAACTTTATCAGGGGGTTTTCTTGGCAAGTTTCTTTTCAGAGGGTTTTTTCCTGAGGCTGAGAGGGTGTGACTTGCCCAAGGTCACTCGGCGGGGTTTCCATACTCCAGCTGGGAATGGGACCCTGGTCTCCAGAGTCGTAGTCCAACGCTCAAAACACTGTGCCCTCTTGGCGCCACAATCCGCTTTGACTCTGCTTTTCACTGCCATGGCTCCCTGTGATGCAATACTGGGGATTGTATCTGGCTAAATTCCAATTCCCAGAATCCCAAAGCAGGGAGCCATGGCAGTGAAAAGTGGAGTCAAAACAGACTATTTCTGGAGTGTGGATGCAAGGCTGCAGCCTGGAAGAGGCTGGATGCTGGGAATCCTCAGTCCAAATGTAATGAAATAAAACTCATTTCCAAGTTCAAGCTGCACTTTGAGCAGAGCTGTTAAAATCAACTGGCACGTTGGTTATTCTCAGTGCTGTTTTTCTAAAAAGCTTTTGGGTTGTTTAGTCAGCATCCTGCTCCAGAGTCAGATGCTTCTAGGAACTCCGGAGGTTGTTGACTTATGAGGAATCCTATTAATTTCACAGGGTTTTTTCTTAGGCAAGGAATATTCGGGAGTGGTTTTGCCAGTTCTGTCCTCTGGAATATAGCCTGTAGCACCTGGTATTCCCTGGCAATGTCCCATCCAAGTACTAACCAGAGCCAACCCTGCTTAGCTTCCAAAATCATTATGTCCTTAGGGTAGTGATTCTCAAATGGTGGGATGCGACCCTCAGGGGGGCATGCAATTTGGAGACTCTGATCACTCATCCTTCTCCCAAACTGTTTTGTGGATAAAATTTACACGAGTTGAGTTAAATATTTACCTAAATAAAACTGTTATAACTTGAACAATGTTATTTCCTTATAAAATGTTAAAATATGAATATACATGAATGTGCAGATTAAAATATGCCCACACTAAATAAAATATGTGCAGATAAAAATATGCCCACACCTCGAATGAGGGGGGCACAACATCCACATGTAAATGTAGAGAGGTTGCGAGGGTTAAGTTTGAGTACCGCTGCTTTAGGGTATTTAGGCCATACCCATCACCTTATCCTCCCCTACCATGTAGATACATGTTACTGCAACTACTGATCTTCAGTGTGGAGTAGAGGTTTGTATGTTGGACTGGCTCTGGAGCCCTGGGTTTGAATTTCCCTTCAGCCATGGAAAACCATGGGCAAGTCATACTCAGCCTCTTGCCAAGAAAACCATGAAAGGCACACAACACCAATATTGTATGTTTTAATCTCATTTTAAATTTTAAATCATTTAATCTCATATTAAACTTTGTCTTGTGGGTTTTTAATGTATGTTTTTTAATTTGTTGCAAACCGAAATGGAAAAGGTGCAACAAATTACAATAAAGTGGTTAACTTTTTGTTAAACATTCCCTCTAAAATGTACTTTTCAAAGGTGTCTGTGCTGGGCATTGTTGTATTTCACAGAGTAACAACAGCCCAAAGATATGATGAAAGAGCTGCCATGAGCTTGTTTTGCTCTCCATAAACTGTAAGGGCACAATTGTTATTTTGTGGCAATTTATGAAAAGAAAATATGTGATTCAAGTAGCACTTTAAACAAG
The DNA here is from genome assembly GCF_019175285.1 of Sceloporus undulatus. NCBI lineage: Eukaryota > Metazoa > Chordata > Lepidosauria > Squamata > Phrynosomatidae > Sceloporus > Sceloporus undulatus. The sequence continues at coordinate 58,795,510 of NC_056526.1, forward strand.
TAGCAATTCATCAGTCACTGAAATAGACTGTACATTAAGGTTCACATAACAGGCTGATGATACAAAGCAGTAGTTTCCCCTGTCATTTTAACACCTGATGGATAAAATACAAAGTACCACTTGAAAGGGCATTAGTTTGGTGAAATCTTGAAATTGCCTCTAAGTATTAGATTGTTAGAAGAAATAACAGGACGATCTATAGCTACAAAGAGTTCCTGCTCTTTAAAACAAGAAAAACAAGTTTTTACAGCGAATTAACTAAACAATGAAACCAAGGGACAAATAAGTTAGAGCTCATCAATTTCCATACAATGGATTAGATACATTAAGATACAAACGTACTTATGAGACTATATCCATAAAATTAATGGGTCTTCCAAGTCATGGCTCATACGATGTGTCTTCTCAACATAACAAAGCCAGTATGTTTTCTGAAGGTATGTATATACTGCATTTCCTCCTCTTCCACATTATCTTTGTAAGGACTGATTATGAAGTAGGGGAACCAGAGCTGAAAGAGGAATTATTTATCTTTGGCTATCTACAGTACATTCATGCCTTCTATAGTAAATGGAGGGAAACAAAGGAAGTTGCAATGTTCTTTTCTATTAATGTAGTAAGAACAGTTACTGTATATATTAATGTATAAGTCTAGAAATTTCAGTTAAAAAAGTGACCAAAACAAAAACAACAAAAAACCTGGGTTGACCTATCCACGGGTCATTGTAAGGACTGTACTTTAACTCTTATAAAAAAAGAAACCATTCTCTTTACTGCACAGTGACAAAAGGTGTTTATTCCATCCCAGAAGCACCTAAAAGCAGCACAAATCCTCTCTAGTCTCTCTGCTGTGGCACCACTTTTATTTGAATACTTGGATGGGAAAATGGTGGATATGGCAACTCTTTAGCCCTTCCCCCCAAAGAAGTACCAAGAGGAATTGGGTTTTGAGGATGTGAAAAAGACATTTGTGTGTTTGATAGTTTTTCTGGGTTAAAACCAGGCAAATCACATTAAATTTAACGGCTATAATCACTATTAATGTGGTTGCCATTTTCTTTGCTTCATTCTTTACATCCAGTTACATGCCCCACAGTGTTACCCCCGATTTATCCATGGATCATATAAAAATCTAGAATTTTGGCCCCCAAACCTGACCTCAACTTATATATGAGGTTAACTTATAGTTGAGTATATTATGCTGAGGGAATGGAAAGTTTTGGGATGTGATCTACTGTGACTTTGCGTGCTCTTCAGTGCCTTTCTGACAACACTCCAAAAGATGGATGCTAAAGCTGTTGTGTTCCCCAGATTTTGAAAGGTCTAGAAAAACTGACACACATATAAAAAGCCCTAATAAATCTTTAATTAGTTTTGTTTCACTTTTGTCTTTTTACAGGACAAATTACAAACATCTGGTTTCTCAAATGTCCAAGGTATTATACACATTCCCATCTGTCTTGCAGGGAGGAATATTGGTCAACATTTTAAAGGTAAAATAAGCTGCATAATAGTACAGATTACCATAATAAATGTACAGTGTTTACAAACAGTTTAGAAGCAAGAAAGATGCATCTGCATCAAAAGGCAACCTTTTAAACTGCCACAACTAAATTTTACATTCACACTTGCAACAGGTCACAAGATGGTTATTACGATCAGATCAATAAATCACTATGATGCACAAATACAGCAAAATCTGATTATATACATATAAATACATATACATGTATATTGTACATATTTGTATATGTATGTAGTAAATCTCATGAAAAATCTACCAGACGCGACAATCTACTCACTTTTCAAAAATATGTACTTGTTCTTCGTGAGTAGAATTCTGCATGGTTGATTATATTACACATACTTGTTTGTTAGCATCCAGGACATAAAACTGACTAAGGTTTTTCCAGATAAGAAAAAGTCCATTGTTAAACATGTTGCCCACAAAAAAAAAAAAAAAAGCACAAAGGTAAGGCACAAAGGTAAGGATTTTCCATTACAGAAGTGTGCATCATGTTCACTTAACCATAAGAAACGTGCATTATTTGTGCAAGTTCATGCTGCAGATCATTATCTACTATAAAAGTGGGTTTTAAGTAAATTTATCTTAAACTGGTTGATTTCCCATCTCTTCCTTATCTAGCTGGATTGATAAATTATGCTGCTTCAGCAGGAATTGTTGTAACCAATTATTTTGTATTTTCAGCTAATAATTTTCAATAATTTTGCAGTTTTAGGTGTAAACAATGCACACATTTAAGATCACACACAACTGTTCAGTAATTTTACTGCATATCTAAGCTCTTACAATCAATATTTTGTTTCCAAAATACGTGCATTTTTTCTGCTTTAGTTTTATACATATTTAGATAGCAAAACCATACAGGAAAATATTTTCCAGTGGTACATTGCCAATGTCTTCCTTTTGTAATGAATAACTTTTCACCAAGTTTTTGAGTACCTGCCAACTGCTTCTTTATTGCTCACATAATTTCAAATCCATTATCACAGTTACAGACCATTCACACAAAAATCATAACCATATACTTTAATATAAAACCTATAAAAGATATTTAACTTGTAATCTAATACTTCAAGGTGTTTGGCCTTTATGTAATGGTACAGCCAAAATATATAAAACATTAGGTTATGAATAAAATAGGAAGCTTATTCACTGCTTTGATGCAGACATCCTCACAAAACAAGATTACCTTTGCTGATGCCACCACCACCATCTAAATTTATATACAAAACAGGTACATCTGCATTCAGTTGGTTTTCCCTCTGCAGCCACTAACAAAACATTTCTTCCCCATCCCTAGGCTGAGACAGATGAAGCTTTTATAGCAACAGAAACCCAAAACCAGACAGAAACTAACACTTCTACTCACTTTCCATCAGAAACTGTAGGTGGTTTTGTTACAAAATACCCACAAGATTATTTCACAGGGAACTATGGAAATACAGTACATCTCCATGCTTTTAGACTGTTATCAAACACTTTTGGTGCAAAAATACAGCCACATCTGAAAATGTTCAATAAATTCAATATCTGCCATGCAAAACATAATGTGTTGGTTTGTTTTGAGCTCCAAAATACTTTATAGAGGAATTGTTCTTTTAACTCAGTACTACTGCCTCATTGCTCAGACATCATTTAAAAAGTGACTCCTTGAACATTGTTTAATGAAAATGTTACATATAAAAGTACTAAAAGTGGAAGACAGGGCCAGTCAGGAAATGTTCCTGCTGTAGGTCAACAGTTCTAATAACAATAAAATGCCTCAGGAGTTTCCCTGAGAATTAGTTGTGCCTGTCCGCAGACGAAGATGTGACATTGAGTTCATGTGTGTATTTGATGGTTTCAATGGAACATTGCAACTAACAGCCTGGGGGAAACGATGATGATATCGATCTAGTCGTAGATATTTTACTGTTACGAGTTTACCTGTAGTGAAGTATAATTCAATAGATTAATATTTTGCTTTTAAAACAGCATCCTATCCACAGATTTACACTTAAACATGTTTCAAAAACTACTACTGCAATATTTTTTCTAAAAAATTAGCCATCTTGCTATTCATATTGATGTAGTGCCAGCCAACACCAACCACCTGATTTTTTGTAAATCAAAACTTCTTACCGTCAAACCAAGATCCATGTAATGCTTTAAAAGCCTTTCCAGCATATTCTGGAGACAAACACTTCACATACACACAACCCTGAAGGAAGAAATAAAACTATGAATCTGATGTAACAAGGAAGTGAAGTAAATAGAATTTTTACTGTTTTAAGTCCATCTTTTTTTACCTCACGTGAATTTTTGTCCACTGCTATGTGAACAATTCCCTCATTATCACTGCATTTTTCCAAGATTGCTTCTTGAATTGCCAAGTGCCAATGATCACCTATTTCCCTAAAGCATACATATAAAATAAACATGTCAAAGATTCAACTTATTTTGGCTAAAAAAAAAGGTTAAATCACTCAAAATTACAAAGGCACACACTAGTAATAAACAATTCTCTAGGCACATACATTGAATTTAAGACCGGCCCTGGGACTGTAAACTCAAATAGGCTGTGTCAGAGAATAGGATACATGGGATGTGAAGGAGTGGTAGTGTCTTCCAGCTAAGGGATTATGGGTCTGCAAATATCTTTGAACATTATTTCAATGAAATGAGTTTATATTAAGAAGATAAAAATAAAATGTTTGACGTGTGTCAAGTAATGGAAAAAATGCACATCTCTTTTAAAAATTGTTTTATCAAAAATGTTTTCTCCTAATGCAAAGCATCTTCTCTCAATAATGCAAAAAAGCTGCTTTTAAAAACTGCTAATGCCAGTAAAGGCCCTCTATATTCTTCAGGTATGAAAAGAAAGTATCACTGCTCTTTCAAAGTAACACTATATACCTGAAGAGCTGGGGAAAACATGCAGGTGCCAAAGCTCATAGGTTTAATCCAAACCACCTCCAGTGATACAGTTCAGGATGCAGAGTTGGGAAAGCTCTCAATCTCTGTCCTTGAAAAACCATTTCCAATCAGAGTAAATAACATGGGCTAAAGGAACCAACAATAACATTCAATATAAAGCTGTATATGTTTATGTTTGGAAAGGACAAACACATTAGAATGAAAATATTGCTAGAGTAATTCCTGTGTTCGATGCCATTAGTACTCAGAATAGAAGTACCCAAGCATACAACACACATTTCTTCTGCCAAGACTGATGAACTTGAAATATAATCAGCTCTCCATATCTACAGATTCAAACATCCACTGCTTGAAAACATTGCTCCCCCCAAAAAAATTACAAAAAGCAAACCTTGATTTTGCCATTTTAAGTAACAAACACCATTTTACTATGGCATTGTATAATGAATGGGACTTGAGGATTCATGAATACTGATATCCATGGGGGGCTCCTGGAACCAGACCACAATGTATACCAAGCACCTGTTCTAAATTCAAGCTGAATGAGCTGGGAGCCAGAGGTTTGCAGGGATGAACATAGCAAAGCAACAACCCCAATTCATTTTACTAGGCTATGTGCAATAACAGTTATGAAAAAACAGGGATTAACTCCTATAGTACCAAGAGCACATCTCTTGTACAGTCAGGGATGTGAATCTGCAGTGCTTGAGCGTTACGCAAAAAAACGCTTTTGAGGCTGGAGGGCTAGTCTGAATTTGTTACTCATTTAATCCAGTGAACACATATATACATATATAAAGTGACAAGCCTGAATCAGAAGAAAGACCCTTACGCTTCCTTTACAATGGTTTCTAGCTAAATACTAGAAGTGGGAAAGTCAGAATAAAGTGCTTGGGAAAGATATATGGGCTACCTAAAGAAAGAAACCATCATGAATGTGGAGTTATATAACTAAAAATAAATCAAAAATATTGAAAAGTAACTCTGTTCTGCCCTACTTTCCCAGCTACCCGGTGTCAGAACTCTATGGCAGAACAGAGCAGTACCCTCTTAACGTCTTTAGCATCTAGACACAATATATAAAATTAATGTTTTCTATTTGAAGTGAATGAAAAAAGCACACTTACATGACTGGATCAAACATATTGCGTATCTTTAAGCAAGGTGTCAAACTATTTGGTGGTGAGTTTCTTCTGTCCAAGTGAAATGCTACCAAGATTTTTAAAAAGATAGAAATGTTTAATTAGTAATAGGTCATTCTATTTCAAATGCTTTAACAATGGTCAGTTTCCGTTATAAAGTATGCTTTATGCATCATGCAACAATAGTACAGATTGAGCCTCCCTCATCTCGAATTCTGACATTAGAAATACTCCAAAAACCAAAATGTCTTTCATGGATGGCTGAGACAATAACACATTTGTTTTCTGATATTTTAATGTACACAGACTTCATTTCATGCACAAAATTATTTTAAATGTTATGTAAAATTACCTGAAAGCTTTGTGTATAAGGTATATATGAAATAAATGAATTTTGTGTTTAGACTTGGGTCCCATTTGCAGAATATCTCATTATTTATGTATACAGGTATATATACCAGAATCCAAAGACATCTGAACTATGGAACACTTCTGGTCCCAAGTATTTTAGATAAGGAATACTCAATCTGTTCACTTCTACTTTAATACTGTACCTGTTACTACCTATGTCTGTTACACCTAGGTTACTGCATTTTTTTATAAATGTGGAAAGTGTACATTTACATGCACAACTGTGTTTTTATTTATGCTCTCAGAATGCACTGTTGTATATTTAATTGAACAGTTGTGTACTTTTATCATCCATATCCTATGTGGCTGCAGCACACACAGTGGCTTCTTTCACTTACACTTGGCAAGTGAAACAACCCATCTCATTGGCGGGTTACAGACCACCGCTTTGCGGCAGTCTGCCGCTGCCGCCGCTTGCTCCATGCGGGAGCCGCAGCAGCCACACTGCGCGGCTCCCACACGGACCGAAAAAGAAGCTCCAAAATGGAGCTTCTTTAAGCGGCGCCTCTATGACGTCACGAGGTGCCAGGGGCGGACTCGCGACGTCATAGACGCCGCGACACGTGCAGACGCACAGCTTCCGATACGTAAATATGGGGTGGCCATGTAGAACGGCCGCCGCCATATTGTACGTACAGAATACGTACTAGTGTTAGGGGGTGCGGAAGCACAGCCCCTTCCTAACCCTAGTAGGTATTCATTATGTACTAAATGGCGGTGTGTAACCCGCCAAAATAAAACAAATGTCACTGGCTAGCCAGCAATGAAAATCTTTTTGGTCTCACTCTCATAACACGCTTTTCTGCAGCACAGAAAGGACTACAACATAAACTACTTTCAATGAAGCTCTAATACTTCAGAAGAGAACTTGGGAGAAAGCAAGAACATGAAAGAAAACACATTAGAGCAGGTGGAAGGGTCAGTTCTCATAGATTGGAAGAGACCACAAGGGCCATCCAGACCAACCCCATTCTGCCATGCAGGAAAACTAAATCAAAGCATCCCCGACAGATGGCCATCCAGCCTCTGTTTAAAGACCTCGAAGGAAGGAGACTCCACTACACTCCGAGGGAGTTTGTTCCACTGTTGAGCAGCCCTTACTGTCAGGAAGTTCCTCCTAATGTTCAGGTGGAATCTCTTTTCCTGTAGCTTGCATCCATTGTTCCGGGTCCTGTTCTCTGGAGCAGCAGAAAACAAGCTTGCTCCCTCCTCAATATGACATCCCTTCAAATATTTAAACAGGGCTATCATATCACTTCTTAACCTTCTTTTCTCCAGGCTAAACATCCCCAGCTCCCTAAGTCGTTCCTCATAGGACATGGTTTCCAGACCCTTTGCCATTATAGTCGCCCTCCTTTGGACACGCTCGTTTCTCAATGTGCTTTTTGAATTGGGGTGTCCAGAACTGGACACAATATTCCAGGTGGGGCCTGACCAAAGCAGAATATAGTGGAACTATTACTTCTCTTTATCTAGACACTATACTTTTATTGATGCAGCCTAAAATTGCATTGGCCTTTTTAGCTGCCGCATCACACTGTTGACTCATGTTCAACTTGTGGTCCACTTGGACTCCTAGATCCCTTTCACATGTAGTCTCGTTCAGCCAGGTGTCCCCCATCCTATATCTGTGCATTTTATTTTTCCGCCCTAAGTGCAGTACCTTACATTTCTCGGTGTTGAATTTCATTTTGTTAGCTTTGGCCCACCTTTCTGGTCTATTCAGGTCATTTTAAATTTTGATCCTGTCCTTTGGGGTATTAGCTATTCCTCCTAATTTGGTGTCATCTGCAAATTTTATGAATATGCCCCCAATTCTGTCATTCAAGTCATTGATAAAGATACTGAATAGCACTGGGCCCAGGACAGAACCCTGTGGCACACTGGTCACTTCTCTCCAGGATGAAAAGGAGTCATTGTTGAGCACCCTTTGGCTTTGGTCAGTCCACCAATTACAAATCCATGTAACAGTTGCCTTGTCTAGCCCACATTTTACAAGCTTGTTTGCAAGAATGTCATGGGAAACCTTGTCAAAGACCTTACTGAAATCAAGATATACTATATCCACAGCATTCCCTTCATCTACCAAGCTGGTAATTTTATCAAAGAAAGAGATCAGATTTGTCTGGCATGACTTGTTTCTCTGAAACCCATTTTGATTTTTTGTGATTACGAAATTGCCATCTAGATATTCACAGACTCTCTGTTTAATGATCTGCTCTAGAATCTTTCCTGGTATTGATGTCAGACTAATTGGACGATTATTGTTGGGATCCTCTTTTTTTCCCTTTTTGAAGATGGGGACAACGTTTGCCCTCCTCCAGTCTGCTGGGACTTCTCCTGTTCTCCAAGAGTTCTCAAAGATTATTGCCAATGGCTCCAATGTTACATTTGCCAGTTCTTTTAATACCCTTGGATATAGTTCATCTGGTCCTGAAGACTTAAATTCATTTAGATTAACAAGACATTCCTGTACTCTCTCTTTTCTTATTCTGTGCTGAAATTCCCCTATTCTGTCCTCTGCTCCATTATCTTCAGGTTGAGCACCCTTTTCCTTTTCTGAGAAGACTGAGGCAAAGAAAATGTTGAGTAATTCTGCCTTTTCTCTGACCCCTGTTAGCATTTTGCCATCTTCTCCATGTAGTGGCCCTACCATTTCCTCCTTCTTCCTTTTCCTGCGGACATATCCAAAAAAGCCCTTTTTATTGTTTTTAACCTCTCTAGCAAGTCTGAGTTCATTCTGCGCTTTAGCTTTTCTGAGTTTACCCCTACATATGCCTGCTATTTCTTTGAATTCCTTTTTTGTGATTTCCCCCTTTTTCCATTTCTTATACATGTTCCATTTAAAATTTAGCTCAGTTGAAAGTTCCTTAGTCATCCATCCTGGTTTCTTGGAGACACCTCCCATTTTTCTTTCTTACTGAAACCGTTTGAAATTGTGCCTTCAGTATCTCCCTTTTGAGAAACTCCCATCCATCCTGAACCCCCTTCTCTTTTAGTATTTCTGACCACGAGATCACCCGCAATACTTCTCTAAGTTTACTGAAATCCGTGTGTCTGACTATGCCTGGCTTCTCTTTTCTACTGTATAACAAACTCCAAGAGAACATGGTCACTTCCACCTAATGATCCCTCCACTTGCACCCCATTAAACAAGTCATCCTGGTTGGTTAGGATCAGATCTAAAATAGCTGACCCCCATGTTTCCTCTTTCACCTTTTGGACAATGAAATTGTCTTCGAGACAAGTGAGGAATTTGCTAGACCTTGAGGATTTTGCTGAATTTGAATTCCAGCAAATATCAGGATAGTTGAAGTCACCCATCACTACATCTCTCCTTTCTGAGTGTGTAGTCATCTACTCTAGAAAGGCATCATCCAATTCCTCAATCTGACTGGGGGGTCTGTAGTAGACTCCCACCATAACATCCTTGTTGTTTCCCTCCCCTTTAATTTTTATCCAGATGTTCTCCACCTGGCTGCCAGTATTGATGTCCTGGATCTCTTCACTGGTGTAAATATCTCTGACAGATAGTGCTATTCCTCCTCCTTTCCTGTTTGGCCTATTTCTCTTTAAAAAGTTATACCCCTCTATTTCTACATTCCGCTTATGAGACTCATCCCACTAGGTTTCAGTGATGCCTATTACAACATGTTTGCTTTGTTGTACTAGGAGTTCGAGTTCATCCTGCTTGTTTCTGTGCATTAGTGTAGAGACATTGCAGACCATGGGTCCCTTTTACTTCCTACCTGTGCATGTTTTTTTGCCTCCCTGTTGGGTCCTTGCACTATTTGTCTTGTTTCCTCTATGACAGTTTGACTATTTTCTCCAGCCCTTTTGCCTTCCTTAATATTGTCTCCCTCCCCCACAAAACTCAGTTTAAAGCCCTCCTGATCAAATTCTTGAGACTGTTCCTTTGGTCGCAGTCAAGTCCAAACAGGTCTGCCACCATCACATATAGTTTCAGTCTTAGATGCCTACATTTGGTGAATAATCTGGGTGTTCAGCTCAAACTACCTGCTGCTTAAATACATTGCAATTCATTTTAGCTCAGGAACTGGAATTTTTCAATCACAGAACTGCTGATGAGAGACTGCAAGACAGTCATACTATGTCATTCTGTCAAAACTGTCACTTAAAGGTCCCATAGCTGGCAAAAACAGCTGCTGTTGTTCTTGCCTAAGGCTGAACTAATGCTAGGAAAAGATGACTAACATACAACAGATTATGAAGACTTGTTTCTGGCATATGCTGTAAATCTGTTTTGCTTCACTCTAAGTAGAAGATGTGGGATATTCCCTTACCACATTATATAGATGAATATAAAATGGGAGGCCACTAATTAGAGATACAGACTAAGTAGACTTTAAAACAAATATTATGCCTAAACCACCCAACAAAATTAAATAATTCCATTACTACACATAAATGTAACTGCAAGTATTCCAAGAAACATTTTCAGTGAGAAAAGGTTGTAAAAATATATTTGTTGACTAAAACTTAGATGATAACAACAAATCTGGATAAACAAAATATGTTTTAGAACAATATATGCCCTTCAGTTAGTCATATATACAGATTACAAGGAAAACATATATCTCACGAAGAACAAAACAACTGCTGTATACCTTGTCCTTGCCATACTTTAGATGGTATGACCAGCATTTTATCACATGATGCAGATGGCTGTATCCATCTCCAAACCAGAAAGTCAGCACCACCTATTCTTCGTGTTTCAGTGCGAACTCTAGATTCATTAGCAGCAAGGAAATCAACAGCTCTACTCCATACTTTCTTCATTTTTTTCCTAATATATAAAGCCGGGAGGAGGAGGGGGAGGAAGAGAATTAGAGTTATTGAAACATAATTACTTATCTGACTGCAACAAGTATAAACAGCATTGTATTTGTTATACCAAAGACTGGCAATTAAAGTGAATATTTGAGTTCCTCAGTATATCTAACATAGCAACTATATATATTTGTACGCACCTGTCTTGAGGTGGAATCAAAGAATCTCGGACATGGGGAATAGGCATGTAGGGCTGCAAGTCTTTGTTTTCCTGACATGCTTCACTGTGGGTTCTTAAAACATCTGAAAGTATTGCATTATGTTAACTACAGGGAAAATCAAGCTGGAATCAATTATATATACAAAGCCAATGAAGCGTACGTAAGGATAGTGCAAACAACAATATTCTTGCAAGCAAGAAGTGTAGATAAACACGCTTCTGATAAGCAAAGGAAACAAAGTGCATAGTTGTTCATGCAAAATATGAAGAATAGCTTTATTGTTACTTAAAGGGACAACAAAGAAGAATAGTAGCTGCAATAATCCACATTTTCAGAAGCCTCATTCTTTTTTCACTCTGTCTGCTCCTACTCCCATAGCATCCCATCATACCCATATCACTAATACTTCAATATGAAGAAAATTAAGAAACATTAGAAGAAATGAATCACAGATTTGCTAAAAGGAAATTTTCTCAATTTATTGTGCTCTTAAAATCATTAATTCCTCGACATACAAACTGAAAATAATGTAAGTTCTGTTGACTGGACGTCAACAAACTATTTAGATAAAATTAATTTATTATTTTTCACCATTGGCTCATTAGCTTTCCCTTCCTTGGAAAAGCAAAAATCAGATATTCACTTATAACTACCACGATCATTATGCCCAAACTTAGACTAATTTTAACTATGATTTATTAAAAAAGAAACCATTATTAAGACTAGCTAATTTATGAGTTAGATGCAACCATATATTGGAGTTCAGTGAAAACAGAGGCAAAAGTTTAAAATCTCCTTTTAGCTGTGATAGAGAAGAAATAGGAAAACCACAGTTCCAAATAAAGTAAAGTTTTACCAAAAACTTACCTATAATTTTTACAACCATATCATACATCTGTCTGGTCTCCTCTTCTTCTTTAGACCACCGATACTTCATATACCTGAATACTCCCCAAATCATTCCTACAACTGTGCAAAATGGTATAAAATCAAAGGCTGTTTAGGAAGTACAAATATCTTACACATGCCTCTCCAAAAAATTTAAATGTTCTAAAGTTGTTTCAGAGGAATGGAAACAAATATTACAAGATATCATTAAATATTCCAAGACATCCATTACTTTTATCAGAATATTGATTGTTTTTATTTTTAGTATTTTTATAAAGTTTATTTTTAGATACTAAATTTATATAAAAATTTCATTAAACTATGTAGACAATATCCATTATTTATACAAGTTGCAAGGATAGTAAACAGGCTTCCCCAACTTTGCACCCTCCAGATAGTTTTAACTGTAAACTTGTTGCAGAGGGTCATACTACTCTAATCACCTCTTTATCTGTCTTGAACTCTTCTGGACAGAAAGATGGAATGTGAATGTAATGAATAAATTTTAAAAAAAGAAACTCACCAACCAACCAAAAGCCTCAACCAAGATGGTGAGTGGTGAATAACTGTGAGAACTGAAGTTCAACACATCTGGCTGACTGGTTAAGGAAGATGCCACTGGAGCATCTGGTACCTTTTTACTGAGCACCAAATAGTCAGCCCTCCACATCCATGGATTTTTTAATCCATGGATTGAATTATCCACGGCGTGTGTGTGTGTGTGTGTGTAAACACATACATATACATACATACATACACACACACACACACACACACACTCTCCAAAATGCAAAAGTTTGGTTTTGCCATTTATATAAGAAACACTATTTTACTATGTCATTATATTTAATGGGACTTGAGCATCCATGGATTTTGGTATCCATGAGGTCCTGAAAGCAAACCTCAATGGGTACCAAGGGCCCACTGTACTTCACTGAGCCATGGTCTTGTATGTTAAGTGCAGATGCGGACTATCCTTGCATTAAAAGCATTTCAATGTCACTAACCAAATTCCATATCCATTATACTATGATTTTTATAAAATGTTTGTGAATTTCCTCTTCTTTTAATCTACTAGGGAAAAAAATAACAAAACCTTAAGTGCTCAATATTAATCAAACTCTTCAGTGGAATCAATAAACACAAAACAAGCTGTCATAAATAACAAAAACAAAAAACTCACCTAAAAGCAGAATTAATGATCTACATGTCACCGTAATAAATGCACGACGAAAACGACATGTAAAAGACATCTGTGGCCTAGTTGATATTAGGTATTTTATATCAGTTGAATTGGTTATAGGCTCCTCATCTGAACTGTGGCCAATACACCTATTAAAAACAAAAAATATTCCAACTGTCATGAATGAGTCATACAAATATGCACTTCTTCCTGATCTCTAAGCATTCCCAATTTATTTGTTTACTACCAACCATACTCTGCTGTAATATACTAATCAGTTTTAAGTATTTGTCCTCAAAATCAATCAAACAGAAGTGCAAAGTAATTTTCCAACTATGCTTTGTGAACTAATGCACCAATTCAGACATTACAGAAAACTACACAAAAATATAAAGTTATGTAGAGTAAAGTAATGCATGAGACAGAAGGCAGCAAACGAAACCAATACTTGTTTAGAATCCTCCAAGCTACTACCATTTGAAGGGATGAAATTAAGCTTCTGTGTAAAAAGATGAGAGCATGAAATAAAATAACTTACTTTATGCCAACATCTTCCCCACTACTTAGAATCCATTCCAAGGATTTGTTGAAGACATTTTCATATTCTGCACCTAAACCCTAGAAGCAAAATGGAAACTAAATCAATACAAAGATGACTAAGGGTCTCTCCCCTCCAAAGGTTCAGTGGTGACAGGTTCTTGCAAGTTCACTGTCAAAACAAACAAGTACTATGAAACTGTAAAAGTATCATCCATAATATTCTAAAAATAAACCACAACACTGAACCATAGCCTTGAATGTTTTTATACCATTTCTCACTCAACATAAATAATAGAAACAAGCACAAGCAACCAAATTTATTCAGAAAGCTCAGTATATGTTTATCAGTATCACATTTTCGTACCTATAGCCAATGCTTATGTATTAACACAGTCAGAACTTACCAGTTCTACAAAAGTGGCATTACATTTATATGTGTATTGCACCTGGCAGCTGCCTAAAGGGGCTGGGGGAAAGGCCCGTCCTTCTGGATCAGCCTGGCTTGATCAAATGCCTCTGAGCTCATCTCTTCTGAACAGATTCTGTCAACTGGCATCTATCAGATAATCATACTCTGATTATGAATGAGCTTGTTTTCTTGTTCTCTATCTTGTGCCATATATATCAGACTGTAAACCACTGTGGCAGGGATCTACAGTGGGCCCTTGGTATCCACTTGGGTCTGGTTCCAGGACACCCCTTGGATACCAAAATCAAGGTGGATGCTCAAGTCCCATTAAATACAATGTCATAGTAAAAAGGGATCCCATATATAAAATGGCAAAATCAAAGTTTGCTTTTTGCAATTTTTATTTTTAAAAAACTTTTAAAGCTATGGATGGTTCAGTCTGTGGATAAGGAATCCATGGATACGGAGGGACAGCTGTACAGTATTTCAATTCTGTGTGCAGCAAACAGCATCTTCTTACTTGGTGTAAGTGCATCCAAAACAATCCTGACTTTTTTTTAATACTCAACTGTTACACTGAATCAAACTGGCAAACACAGTAACGAAGCCATGCATGTCATAAAGGAGGAACAGGAAGATTGAAAGAAAAATAAAGTGTGAGAAAGACCTATTTTTATTGTAGTATCAAGAAACAGCTGAATTCCACATTGCAGGGATGTGACATAATAGAATATATCCCTACAAATGTCAAAGATTTTTTTCTAATACAAAATTAATAAATTGTAATACATCTAGTAAGTAGTGTACAGTGCCGTGTAAATCTACAGTGCTATATAAATAAAGCATAATAATAAGAGTTAATGCATATACAGTGGTACCCCGGGATACGAAAGCACCGCCTTACGAAATTCCCGGGATACGAAAAAAATCAATAGGAAAAAACTGTTCCGGGTTACGAAGGTTTTTTCGGGTTACGAAAAATTTTTTGGTGCTTTTTGGCGCTATTTCGCACGAAATTGCGGCTTTTCCCCATTAGCGCCTATGGCTTTTTCGGCTTACAAAGGATTTCGGGTTACGAACGCGGCGGCGGAACGAATTATTTTCGTAACCCGGGGTACCACTGTATAGTCTGTAGAACAACCTGTTGGAAGAGATTTGACAGCTGAATACATTGTCTGAACTTAAAACCACATTAGTCTCTGTCAGGGGGGTCTGTTCAAGATTATTTTTAAATTAGGAATTTTAAACTATGGATGGGTTGCTTTAATATGTACTAGTATTATAATCCTTTTAAACTGAAGTTATGTGTTTTAATTGGTTTATGTGTTTTAACTGATGTTATGTGTTGTATTTTAATCTGTTACTGTTCCCCGCCTTGATCCATGGGGAAAGGCGGTTGAGAAATAAATTATTATTGTATACAATAAATGCATTACCTAGAGAGATCCAATTTTCTGGAACTTGAATGACCAAGTAAAACTTTGAAACATTAGGTCAAAAGGGGATCTACCACAGATAATCCTAAAATTTAAAAATTATGAATGTTTGCTTACTTTTAAATATGAAGCCGCCTCCTGGATGGAAAGCCCTTTCTTGACAGAGTTGCCACATTCATGGTCACCTAGGAGAATTAAATCTGTATTATCTTTATGTATTAACAGTTTCTTTGTTTCAAGTACACGTACGCAAGAGTAAAATCACTGTTAAGCAACTAAAGAATATACACTTTGGATACAGTATTAATTGTCAGTTTGTACAGTGCGCCTGCGTCATACGCAGGCATATTATACGCTGCTTTCCACGCGCCAGAAGAAACAATGACACATGCACCCATGGCGCATGCACTGCCGCACGCACGAGCATATGCACAATCTCGTTTACGCGGGGGGGGCGTCCAGAATGGATCCCCCACGTAAAAGAAGGGCACACTGTACTATGTAAGTAAATTTACCCTCTCTATATACATATAGTATGACCTCCATATCTGCAGGACAGGTACCCATGGTTTCACTTATCCACATATGAAAAAATATGGTCTCTCTAAATATCTACAGCAACTCTATAATTCTCTGCTTGGCCATGGAAACCCACTGGATGACCTTGGGCAAGTTACACTCTCTCAGCCTCAGAGGGAGGAAAAGGCAAACCTCCCTGAACAAATCTCACCAAGAAAACCCCATGAGAGGCTTGCCTTAGGATCATCATAAATTGGAAGTGACTTGAAGGCAGACAACAACAAGTGTATACATAATCCATGGACACTGCTACCAGCAGTTGACAGTCCAACTATGTATGTCTACTTAGAAGGAACAACCACTGAATCCAATGTGGCTTACTCTCAGATAAGTAAGTATAGAGGACTATAGCCTGAGCATCATGTTCCACATCCCATAGGTTTTAGATTAATCAGTAACATCTAGCCACCAATGATACTGTGAATAAATAGATGTGGATTATAACAAAAGGAAGTTCACAGAGGAAAGTTTACTACCCTCTGCAGTCCCCTAAAAATCCTTCTGGGAAAGTTAGAAGGCTCTCCTGAACCATATCAGATGAGGCACAGACAACTGCTGGGAGAATAATCCAAAATCAGACTTGAATCCCAGAGCAAGTTAACTTAAGGAGGTTCACTAAAGAAAACGTCTCCTCCTTTATCCCACCCTCCACATCCCACACTACATTGCTCAAGGGTGCATCTACACTTTAGAAATAATGCAGATTGACACCACTTTTTTAAGGATTGTAGTTCCATCCTATGCTGGTGCCTCATAGAAGTATAATATCTAGGATTCTTTAGCATGGAGTCATGGAAGTTAAAGTGGTGTCAAACTGCTTTATTTCTGTAGTGTAGAAGCACCCTCTGTCTCTTCCATTTTCCAACTGAGCTGACAATTGCCTAGCAAGCTGAAGCATCAACGTGCTGTCTCTGGGTGCATGTATTGTACATTGCATAAATAATGTAATTTAACATCACTTTAACCACCATGGCTCCAGCCTACAAAATCCTGGGAGTTGTAGTTTGGTGAGGCATCAGCACTCTTCGGCAGAAAAGGCTAAAGATTTTGTAATACTACAAATCCCAGGATTCTATAGGAGGAAGAGACAGCACTGAAAGTGCTGTCAAACTGCATTATTTCCACAGTGTAGATTCAGTACATGGACCCCAAGACAGGCTACCAAGAAGCTTTTGAGAGGCTTTTCTTCAAAGGACTGTTCAAGATTGGCCATCAACCCCCCCACTTTTTTTTAAAGTGGAATGGCTGCAGGTAGAGGAGAATGGGAAATTTTCCTTCACTGAACTGCCCTAATTTCATTATTTTAATATCCAAGCCATAGCTTTTACATATGATGCACTCCTTACATTTCAATGTGAACACAAACAGTCCTAACCTCTACAAATTTATCTAATCTCCTCTGAAAATGATTCAAGTCATCATTACATCATGTAGAATGAATTCAACAGTTTAGCTATGTACTCTGTGAAGTATTTCTTTTTTATAACCTTGCCTCTTCTATAAGAAGTTAGTGAAACTGTTAGAACTACAATTGTGCATTTAGGGTTAAAGGTTTGAGACTTAGCATACAATAACTCACAGTAAGTACTTTTAATATGGATTCCAATGTGCAATGCCTCCTGATGGGAAGGAAACCAATATATGTTATATTCTCTCTATCCGCCCACAAGCAAGAGTAAAAGTTCTTACAATATAAGAGGAAAATCTACTCAAAGAAATGAAAAACAAATGGCAAAATCTCATGAAACCACAATCTCTATAGATCTTATGAAGTGCCAGTCCTACCATACAGCAAGGCAAAACAATCTACATAAAGCAACAGCATCAGAAGGCAGAGGAATACAAGATTCCAGACTGTGTTATGTGGTCACCCACACCTCCAGTACAGCATCCCCTGGGTTGCCACCTCATCGTTTCAAGACCAGAGCTTTTTGAGGGTCCTATCATGCCATTGTGACAATCAAAACCAAAATATGTATAAATGGGGGATGTACACTCCAAACCTATGCCTTTTTCTTCCTCTGAGGCTGAGATAATATGATTTGCCCAATATCACCCAGTGAGTTGCCTCCCAGGGTCCTAATTCAAACTACTAAACAACACTGGCTCTTAAACTAATGTTTATGTTGCTCAAAATCATAAACCCAAATTGAAGGAAAATAGGCTTTTCAATACACCACAGCATTATATCTGGTGTAATTCTTTGTGCACATGACACTTTGACACTACACAGTTCCAAAGCTCAATGCTTCATTTGGGAAGCAAGATACTATCAAACATGCCTATTTCATCCCAAGAACACCTAAAGTATATAGATGTGATTACATACTCATAAATGTGTGTTCCACCAGAGTGAAGGTAACATTTGATTTTAGCATGCTGCCTGATGAAGCATGCCAGTGAATTGGAAAGTAAATTAGCGTTTACTTGGTCCTTTCTAAAGTTATCATCATGTTGTAATTTTTTTTTTTTTTTGCTAAATAGACCAACACAGATGAGTATAAGATTTCTGGCTTAAGTAGTAACTTTGCTTAATTAATACAACAGTATTTCATTTTTATTTAATATTTAAGTATTTTTCAATTTAGTCAACAAAATGTTTCACCATTTCTATTTGAACAAATCTTTCAACACAGGAACTACTTTATTATCAACACGTGGAAGAGTAATTGTTCTAATACCTGTTCATCCCAGGAAAAATAATCTTTAAAATTTGACCATTACCAGAAATTTCTTGTTTATTTAGCATGTGTGTATTATGATATACAGTAGATTAATATTACTTTTAAAGACTTACCTGATATCTGTGCCAGTTTATCATGAAGTATATATAAGCTATTCATGAGAATGGTTTCGTTTGCCTGGAATATTAAGAAGCCAGTCAGCAAATCTTGTTATAAATGTGTTTGAATTTTAAAAAATTGATATAATTAAAAATCGTAATTTATTAGTTTCTTAGAGTCACCACACATTATGAGGTAAAGCATTATAATTTTTAAGAAACACCATTCATAGGCAAGAAATACTTATTTATCTAGCCAAAACAAATAATAAAGGGTGTGAAAAAATGCAGCACAATGTGTTTAAACATTTCTCAGTTCAACAGCTAAAACTGATACATTTTCCAGAGTAAATGAACCTGTTTTATCAAAGGCAAAAGAACACAACCTCTCCTTCAGTTGTGCAACCAATCATTCTATGCTCTGTATACAAGTGATTCAAGCCCACTTTTAAAATAAACCACTTTTCAGAGACCCACACAACAAGAATTTCTCAAAGCCAATTAAATTTTGGAGAGAAGATAAATTCTTCCAATAGCAGGTGTCAAGCACACCATGAACAAATTTCCAATAGAAAATCTACCTAATATTTTAAAAAGGCCAATAACCAACTTAATTGGAATATCAGAAAGTGATGGTCAGAACTTAAGAACCTTAACAAAGCTTTTAAATATATACTTACTTTTACATCAAGGTTCCCAATGGACAGATTTTTACCTATTAATGGAAAAAAGAAGAAATTCAATTTTAACATCATTTTAATGCTGAAATCAATCAAAATCAGAAGTTATCAAAAAAAATTAAACTATCAAGCTATCAAGTTAAATCCAACCCGTATAGTTAAACCTGGTTTTGGGAGAATGTAAGTTGTGATCTATTGGTAAATCTCTAATATGTGGCAGACCTGTAAAAATTTCAATATCAATTGTTGGAAAAAAATGCTCCAGCCTGCACAATAAAATAAAATAAAATTCTGTAATTAAGAAAGCTGGCCAAGATGAAGGAGAACAAGATGTGACATGTGACAAGACTGCAACCTCATTTTTGACACCTGCTGAAGTAATGTAAAGTTACTGTCTGGCTAGCTCCAAAATGAATGAGTCACATGCTCAGAGGCAAAGTTGCCTAATTCTACCAAGGTATATGCCTTCCCTGAGGAACTATTTTGTAATCAACTTGAATTGGTGGATGTATTGCTGTTGCTAACTGTTGTCAAATCAAGTTCAACTTAGAGATCTTCCTATTTTTCTTCTGCCTTCTCTGGGTTATATAAACTGTAATTTCTGTAAAAAACATAATGAGCTCCTGGAAACCAGAAGTCTACTCATCTCTGATTTACATTTGTATGGATATTTTAGTAGGTACTGCACAGAAATCCACTTTAAAATGTGGTCCTAAAACTCCTAGCTTTGGCTGGAGGACATGAAAAACATACTAAAAATAAAACGGTTAAATTGTTGTTATTGTGATATTGATGTATTTTTTATCTAAATCTGTACGCCGCTTTGATCAAAGTTGGAAAAGTGGGATAAAAAATAACTATTATTATTATTATTATTATTATTATTATTAAATGCTAAAAAAATTGAGTATTTCATGCAAAGATACTTCCAGCTGTATAGTAAATATAAATTAATCTGCGTTTGCTCAGTAACATGAGAAACTGCACCCAAGAAACCACCCTAAGCATTAAATGCCACCGATTACAACAGGATTCAGTGAAGGATCACACATTGGATGTCAACACTTCCAGTCCTTCAAACTACTAAGGCATGAATCATAGCTTAGTAGGAAGGAATAAATGCTTTGCATGCATTCTACGTTTAATCTCAAACATCTCCAGACAGAGCAATAAAAGATCCCTTCCACAAACTCTGAGAATCCATTTCCAATGAATGACACTACTGGTCTGACTCAGGAAAACAACAGTCTACATTCTTAAGCCCTATGCTAGAGCTCACTGCTCTTGCTGATACTTGGCTTGATCCCATATGACATCCCAAACAGCAAAACAAATTTTCGGTGAATACTCTAACCTTGGTCTGCTGAAGTAATGGAAAATTACTGTCTGGTTAACTCCGTGTCTTTTGAGTACAACTCCTGTAAGTCTTATCGAGCAAGAGCAATGGTTAGAGATCACAGAAGCTGTAATCCAAAACATCTGGACAACACCATGATGTCCATCAGGGCTTTGGAAATGTTATATCTGAATGAAATCATTGAGCTGCTCATGTAAAGCACATGGAACTATATAAATAAATCACCACCAGAATCAAAGTTTTCTATTTTATAAAGCACAGGAAACTGGTTTAAAGGACTAAGCTCCCTTTGCTAAACTGGAGGGCATGGACATGCAATGAGAAAGCAGCCCATAATTCATTGTCTGCCTGGTAATGATTTAGCATTATGCATAAATCTGGACAATACAATGTATGGACTATACAATACAATTTTTAGGTATAACTTCATGATGTGGACTACAACTATTATTCCCAACCGTCATCATCATCAAGCTGGGAGACGAGGGGAGTTGAAATCCACCTCACCTGGGAGAACACCAAGATGGGGAAGGTTGGCCCTTCAATACAGTACTGCCCAATTCTACCTGGAGATGCCAAGCAACAAACCCAGAACCTTCTACATATAAAACACAGGTTCTTCCCAGTGAACTACTTTATTACATCTCGTAGGCGCGTTACAGACCGCCTAAAAGCGGTGGTCTGCCGGCGCTGTCGGTTGCCGTGTCCAGGAACCGCAGCAGCCAAACCGCGCGATTCCCAGACGCGGCAAAAAGAAGCTCGAAAAGGGTGCTTCTTTTTGCGCCCCAGAAGTGGCGCCGCGAGATGCTAGTTGCGCACTCGCAGCGTCACTTCTGGGGTGCAACGTGTGGACACTATGCGCCCGCTACATCAAGATGGCGGCGGCCGTGTGGAAGGGCGCTGCCATTTTGTACGCGCTCTGTGCATACTTTATACCCATCCGGAACGGGCCATAGTTTTAGAAGTACAATACATATTTCTTTTTCCTCTGAAGAGAATACAGATTTGACAGAAGTTTCATACTCAACATCTGTATTGCCAGAAGTTATAAGACACAAATACAGTGGTGCCTCGGGTTACGAAATTAATTCGTTCTGCGGCCGCTTTCGTAACCCGAAAAGCCTTCGTAAGCCGAATTGCCATAGGCGCTAATGGGGAAAAGCCGCGTTTCGTGCGAAAAAGCCGAAAAAAGCACCAAAAATTTTCTTCGTATCCCGAAAAAACATTCATAACCCGGAACAATGATTTCCTATGGGATTTTTTCGTATCCCGAAAATTTCGTAACCTGGGTATTTGGTATCCCGAGGTACCACTGTACCTCATCGTTCAATTTCTGGAATTGAAAAATTTCTGAGTTTCCTAATCTTGCACACTATTTTCTGATCTTCCACGTTGAGTTTCCTAATCTTGCACACTAGTGTATTTTAAAATTAGCAACAAGAAACAATCTTTTCTTCACCAACTTTCTATAATAATAAGAACTTCTGGAAAGAACTTGTAAAATCTGACAATGTAATAATTACAAAAATACGGGAAGAGAATCTTTGCATCCATGAAATATTTTGTACATCAGCTTGCATAAGCCTCAAATACCATGAACAACAGTAAGAAATTAAAGCATCTGTGGTTCAAAACATCTGGAGGGCCAAGGTTCTTCAGCCCTGGGAGGGAAAAATAGAAAGAGCAATGCAGCTTTCAAAATATGACCTGCATCTTATTAATAAAGATGGACCAGTGATATATGTACTTACAGTAAAATTGTAATATTTTCCTAGTATGCTTTCTTTGGTTGTTTCATATATTAGACAACTTTATTCATGAACTAACATCTATGATAATTATCTTGCATGTAAATAAGGAGGAAACATCTCTCTCTGTGTGTGTGGACTTGGCAATCTGGATATGCAATATTCATATGCTAGACCACTGATCAACCAAGTGCAAACTCTGGAGCTCTTGAACCTCAGGATGCATCAGAGGTGATGACTTTTGAAAAAACAACACAGGTCTGATCATTACTATCTTAACAGTAAGAGCTATTCTACAGTGGAACACCTCCCTCAGAGTGTATGGAGTCTCCTTTTTTAAACAGAGGCTGGATGGCCATCTGCCAGGGGTGCTTTGAGTGTGTGCTCCTGCATGGCAGGGGACTGGACTGAATGGCCCTTGGGATCTCTTCCCACTCTGACTCTATTAATTTTAGACATAATACAGTCGGCCCTTCTTATACACAGATTTTTTATACACTTATTCAAGCATACACAATTTGAAAATGTTCCAAAAAAGTATAAATTTACCTTGATTATCCATTTTTTATAAGGGACACCATTTTGCTATGTCATTATATTTAATGGGACTTGAGCATACACGGATTTTGTTATACACGGGGGATCTTGGAACCAAATCCCAGCGTATAACAAGGATCCGCTGTACTTCAGAAGGCAATTATATCATAATAAGCAAGGGATCAAACATTAGCTGGAGATAAACATATAATGTGATGCTATATTTTAGAAAATCTTAGTAAGTATTTATTTATCTAAGTAGAGGTGGGAATCATGTGGTCCTCAAAATGTTCTTGGACAACATAACACTTATTACCACAGGTTATACTGGCTAAGGTTGCTAAGACTTGCAGTCCAACAACATCTGAATGGCCACATGATTCCCATCCTATCCCACCCCAACTCACAAGGAGTTCAAGGTGAAATTTCTTTCATCTGTGCTTTCATAGTAAATAGAATGTTTTCATAAGCTACAAAACTATTATGTACTATAAGGAAGAGTCATCATGTTACCAGGAAAGGGACATTATACAAATATTAACAATACCACAAAAATCAAAGAACCATCAACAATGGGGAAGGGAGATTTTCAAATAGGAATTAGGTTATTAATGTTACTGAGCTCCATGTTAAATGGTCTACAATAAATTCCTCCTTACTGAGGGTGTGTGTGTGTGTGGTCTCAGGCCTTCAAGAAACCTTTATGTTCCTCCTGTATTAAAAGGCAGTGTGCATTTATGTTTAAGGTGTTAACAACAAAAAACTTTTTGATAGAACTGTAAACTATTGGTCAGGAACTTCCATTTTCAAATTCATATTCCCTTAAGCAGAAGTTTTGCTTCTTTTCACCAGTAGTCCCTCTCTTCAACTGTAAGAACACACTGCAACGTTACTAGTGGTAAAAAGTAATGTGAAACTGCATTTTAAGATCATTCCAAAATTTTCAGGAAGAATATATCTGAAACTGAACAGAAGTTGCTATGTCACTTCGTACATTGCAGACTCCAATGCTGGAAGAACTTCCCTCTAGGAATCAACATGCTGCACAATATTCAGAGGCTCAGAAGGTATTATTACATAATAATCGACACTGAGGAATTCATTGATTCTGAAATAAACTTTTCTTCCACATGTGAATTTTGGAATGCGTGAAGCAACCTCCAGTAGCACAAACCATGTACTGGAGTGAATATCAGACTGTTCTTCAAGGTTTTATTCAGATCCCCCACCCCCACCCAAGATCCATCACTAGGCTACAGGTCACAAGCTTTGGATCAAGTTTCCATTTATAAATCAGAAAGACTTCAGTAAGAGCTGTTTAACAGTGGAACAGATTGCTATGGAGCAGTGGACTCTCTACTTTGGAGGTCTCTAAACAGAGGCTGGTGGTCATCTTTCTGGAGTGCTTTAGTTTTCTATTCCTACATGACAGGAGGCTGCACTACACAGCCCTTGTGATCCCTTCCAAATCTATTAGTCTGTGGTTCTAAGGCCCAACAGTTCTGACACACATTGTTCTCTACCACTGCCAGGCGCACTACCTCTTGGCCAAAGCCTTCATCTCTACTAAAGGATGCAAAATTAAAATGCTGAAGTGTTTCAACGAAACTTAAGGCTTAGTTAGAGAAAACTAAATAAATTTGGCTACAGATTATTAAATATGGAAAAAGAAGGCCTCAAATAGTTCAAAGTTGTTCCTACTTCCCTTGTAAAACAGAAAACTATGATTGTATAGAAGAAATCAGAGACATAGCCGTGTTAGTCTGAAATATCAGTATACAAGGGGATCTTGTACAATGGGCCCTTGTTATATGCTGGGGTTTGGTTTCAGGACCCCCCCATGGATAACAAAATCCGTGGATGCTCATGTCCCATTAAATACAATGGGATAGTAAAAATGCTGTCGCTTATATAAAATGGAAAATCAAGGTTTGCTATTTGGAATTTATACTTTTTTGGAATATTTTCAAGCCACAGATGCTTGAATCTGTAGATAAAAAGACCCATGAAGAGGCAACTACAGCACCTTTGAGACTAACTATATAGAAGCTGTAGCATAAGCTTCTGGACACTTGCTTGGTCTAATTCCTATATACAGTGGGCCCTTGGTATCCGTGCCCATTGCAAAAACCAGGGCTTGCCATCTGTGAAGCCTCAAATCTGCAGACAGCAGGCACACTAATTGGTGCAGGCACACTGAAAAAGAAAGTTAGAGATGATAATTAGCAAATGGCACAAGTGAAGCTTTCTGGCTCTTACCACCTGTGACACACTTTCAGGAGCTATAAAATCATAGAGTTGGAAGGGACACAGGGACCATCCAGTCCAATCTCCTGTCATGCAGGAACTCACACTCAGAGTCCAAACAGCCTCCAGCATCTGTTTAAAGACCTCCAGGGAAGGAGAGTCCACTACAATCTGAGGGACTGTTTTCCACTGTCAAATAGCTCTTACTGTCAGGAAGTTCCTCCTAATGTTGAGGTGGAATCTCTTTTCCTGGAGCTTGCATCCATTGCTCCGGGTCCTATTCTCTGGAGCAGCAGAAAACAAGCTTGCTCCATCCTCAACGTGACAACCCTTCAAATACTTAAAACAGGGCTATCATATCACATCTCTTCTCCACTTTGGCCCTGTACACACTGGCCATTAAGGCCAGCATGGAGGTGGAGTCGGGGCGTAGCGTCCTCACGATGCACACCCAACTCCACATCCAGGATGCCCTGATGCTGCATCCCACTCCACATGGTGTTGTGGTGCTCTTCCGACACTGCGTCCATAAGATGCAGTGCTGAAGGACCTCCATATAGCCGTGCCGCTGTGGCTATGGCACTCTTTCAAGGGCACAAAATGGGGTTGCTTTTTGCAGCTCCTTTCTGCGCCCTTGAAAGGTTGAATCACGGCTGCAGCGTGCTGTTGCTGCAGCCCTGATGCGGCTAGGAAATGGTGTGTACAGTGGGATATACAACCCCTTAGTTAGCTGTCACACAACATGCGGAGGGGCCTTGACCTCATGCCCCAATACGTACCATTGCCTCCCACACCCTCCGCCGCTCCAGACCCCCTCATCCTTAGATACGTGAGTCCCAGTATCAGGAAGAACAAACAGGCCGCCGTCAAGAGGAACATGGACAGGTAGTGAGCGCTGAAGCCTCCGATGGTGGAGACCTCTTCCCTCTTGAACTGCTGGAGCAGGTCCTCCTCTGGCTCAGCCAGCTTCGGCTTGTAGGCGTCCTTCAGGTAAGCGTGGTTGGGACCCGTGTGGTTGGAGGAGTGGTTGACCCTGGAGGAGGAGGAGGAGGCAGGAGCCGGGGCAGGGAAACTGTTGGCGGCCGCATATATCCTGGGCTCGGGGCTGAAGCCGCTACCGAAGATGTGGTTGTTGGTCGTCTTCTTGCGGGGGGCCAAAGCGTCCCTCGCCTTGCCTCCGTCCCTGTCAGGGAGCAGGAGCGGAGGAGGAAGGCTCTTCCTGGAAGAGCCCTGTCGGAAGCGGGGCCCTAGGAGGTACTCCCCATCGATGGCTGTGGGGCGCCCCAAAACGACACCCTCCTCTTCCTCTTCCATGCTTCGTCCTCTGGCCCTGTTTAAGGAGACCTGTCCCTCCTCCATGGAGCCAGGGGCCTTGCCCTTCCTGGCCAAGCAGTGGCGCCCCAGCAGCCGCTCCTCTTCCTCATCTTCCTCCTCGTCCTCGGAGTCTGAGTATTCCTCCCTGCGAGAGGCGCCGAGGAAGCGGTTCCCGTTCACCGCCCGGGCCTTGCAGTGCTGCTTCCCGGCTTCTAGGCCTCCTTCTTCTTCCTCCTCCTCCTCCTCCTCCTCCTGCTGCTGCTGTTCCCTTCGAGCCCCCCACCAGGCGTGGGGCTTCCTCCGAGACTGAGCCAAGGCGGAGGAGGAAGGAGGCGGCGGCGACGCCAAAGGCCTGGCTTCCCTGCGCGAGGCCAAGCGCTCCGCCCTGCGGCTCCCAAGCGGGCTGCCCTCGGCGTCCGACTCGTCCGAGCTGAAGCCTAGCAGGACCTTGCCTCTCTCCGAAGGGGAGGTCCCGGCAGCCAGCCTGGGAGGGACGAAGGCGGCGGCAGCAGCAGCAGCGGCGGCGGAAGGGTTATTGCTGTGGCTGTTCCGGGTCTTGCTGGCCCTCTCCTCCTCCCGCAGCTTCTTCAGCTTCTTGAGGTAGACCGGGCGGGTGCTCTCCGTCACGGGGCCCGGCGAGAAGCCCAGCCGCCGCAGCTCCGAGAAGAGAGCCTCGTCAGACAGCTGCGCCGCCGCGGCCGCCGCCATTTTGCGCCCGACGACGACGACGACGACGACGACGCTGATGCTTCCGACCCACGCGCCCAGATTGGCCACGCCCCTCGCCCTTCGCCCCGCCCCTCTCCTCCCAAGGGCCAAGGGAGAAAGGCGCCAACCAGGGAATTCCGGTTCCCCGGCTTCAGTTGGAGTTCGGGAGGGACGGAGGGAGGTCCGCCATTTGAGGGGAAAGAGGGCCTCCCTCCAATAGGAATGATGATGATAATAATAATAATAATAATAATAAGCAGAAGGAGCTACAGTAACGATAAAAAATAACGACAATAGTAACGATAATAAGAATAATAAGTAATGATAGTAATGACAATGAAAACGATAATAAAAACATCAATAATCAGCACAAGAACAGCTACAATAAATAACAATAATAACGATAATAAGAATGATAGTAATGACAACAATAAACACAATAACAACTACAAAAATAATAAGAGCTAACTACAGTAACAGTGATAATAATAACAATAAGGACAATAATAACTACAATAACAACTACAATAAATAATGACAATAACTACATTTATCATTTTTATTTATTTTATTATTATTTATTTATTAAAACACTGTTCAATTATTAATACAGCACACGCCACACTTACTTTACAGTATTTGTTAAAAGCACACCAATCTTTCTTTCTTAAAACGGCATCCCATTTATTTATTTATTTATTTCTTAAAATAACACACCGCACTATTTCTTTGTTTATTAAAACAACATGTCACTTTATTTCTTTCTCAAAACACACCACACTTTTTATTTCTTTGTTTCTTTATTTCTTAAAACAGCACACCACCAGGCTATGAAATATCTCTTCAGCAATACAGCCATTCGGCAACTTAATTGTGGGAAGCCTTGGGTAATAATAATAGGTCACACTCTCTCAGCCTCAGAAGATGGCCGCCTCAAGCGGGAAACGGCTTCAAGGCACACAACTGTCGTTAATGGCAACCGGAAGTGAGGGTGGCGTGAGAGGAGGACTTCGTTTTCCCTATCTCTTTGGTCCCCGCCGTCCGGAAGTGACGCATGAGCACTAGACCATGGCCTAGGCCCGCCGGCCCCGCCCCTCCCGCCAGTCAGTCACTCAGTCAGTCAGCCAAAGGGGGAGCCAGAGGGAGGAGGGCATTGGCGGCGGGGCTCCCTCCTTCTCCTCAGATCAAGCTCAAATGCCTCTGAGGGGGCCTCGTCTGTCTGAGGAGGGCTTCCGCAAGCCCAGTCACAGACCAAAATTATATGTGTGTGTGCGCGCGCGCGCGTATATATTGTGCGTATGTCTACAGACACACACACACACACACACATATATATATGGGGGGGGGGGGGGCGCGCGCACACACGCACCTTCCTCAGTCCATAGTAACACAACATGCATATATATTGGAGGATCGTATACACACAAACACACACACACATATATATATATATGGGAGGTTGTATGTATGTATGTGTGTGTGTGTGTATATATATATATATATATATATACACAGACACACACGCTTTCGTCTATATATTGTAACACACATAAATATGGAGGGGGGTTGTATACATATATACACACAAACACACTTTCCTCTCTATATTGTAACACACACACACACATAAATATTAGGGGGTTGTATATGTACATATGCACACAAACACTTTCATATACACACACATGTATAAATATTGGGGGTTGTATACATACATATACACGCACACATATACACAAGCACACGTTCCTCTATATATTGTAACAGATATACAAACACACAGATACATATATGTATATGTATATATATATATAGTGTGTGTGTATATATACACACACACACACGCATACTCCTATACACACACAAGTAGACACACTATATAATATTATATATATATATATATATATATATATATATATTGTGTGTGTGTGTGTGTGTGTGTGTAGATATATGACAATATGTGTGTGTGCATGCACACACAACCTTCCCATGTATGTTGTTTTATATCCATAGGGTCCTAATCTGAGAATGGAGGTGTGTCAACCAGTTCTGGATGGGATTAGACCCCTCCCCGAAGGGCTGCGTTCACAGCTTGGGAGTGCTGCTGGATCCGTAGACGCTACGGTCAGGAGTGCTTGCTATCAGCTTCGGCTGATACGCCAGCTGCGCCCCTTCCTAGATGTGGAGGACCTAAAGATGGTGGTGCATGGGCTGGTCACCTCAAGGCTGGACTTCTGCAATACGCTTTACACTGAGCTACCGCTGTGCCAAGTTCAGAAACAACAGTTGTTTCAAAATATGGCAGCCAGATTGCTTAGAGAGGAAGGAACATCCTAGCATGAACATATTACACCCATGCTCAAGTCACTCCATTGGCTGCCAATTAGTTTCTGGGCAAAGTACAAAGTGTAGATGATTGTGCTTTAACTAGATCCTTCTGGAGCCAGCAAGATAGATTTAGATTTATATATTTATTTATTTGGAAAATTTTAGCTCTGGCTGACAAAGACTGGTGAGGGCCTAAATCCTAATATGGCTGAGGTCCAAATAACCCATAGGATAGTTTCCTCCCATATCAATTTGCCCAGTCTCTAAGATCAAAATGAGAGGCCCTTCAAATTGGAAGCTGTTGTTGTTGTATGCCTTCAAGTCTTTCTGACCTATGGCAGCCCTAAGGTGAACCTATTATAGGATTTTCTTGGCAGATTTTGTTCAGAGTGGATTTGCCTTTGGCTTTCTCTGGTGCTGAGAGTATGACGTCCATAAGATCATTCAGCGGCTTCCCACAGATGAGTGGGAATTTGAACCCTGGTCTTCAGCACAGTGCTGGCTCAGTCAGCTGGAAGTACATGGAGTGGACCTATTTGTTTTATGAATCAAGGTGTCCCTTTCTTGGGATGCTTTCCCCCCTTAGTTTGTGAGGCCCTTTCTATTCTTGGGAGGGTTTTGCCTCTCAAGAATAGTATTCATTTTCTTTCAATTGTGCATTATTAATAGTTTTTGTTCTGTATTTTTATTGCCTTTATAGTTATTGCTCCTTGCATTTTTATTGCATGTATTTTATATTGCACTGGGGTTTTGAATTGTTGGGAACTGCTCAGCATGGTGAATGAGCATTTGAAGGGTGGGATATAAATTTGCATATGAATAATCCCCTCTTGGGCTTTTACCTGGGAAATACCTGTGTCTCAAAACTGAATAACTAAACCATTGCCATTCTTTCCTGCAGTTGATTTGCAGTTCAATGGTACCCAGCTAGACTAAAGGAAGTCCTTTGCTAATTGGACCAAAGGAAAAAGAACTTTGCTCTTTACATTGTCTTTATGGACAGTCTGAATGCTTCCACATTAAGACATGCATAGACTTTTGAACTACTTTAAAAAGACTTAAATCAGCAAAAGAATGAAGGCATTCGCTCACAGATTTCCCAGCCACAGATCCATTCTCCTTTAAAACTGGTTAGTGAGATAGGTTTTGTAACAGGTTTGAACATGGTGTAATTTAAAACAAGCACAGTGCTTGGCATTGTACTTCTTGTCAAAGATTAAGGTCTGTTTATTTCCCAGACAATGACTTTCCCTTGTTTTTAATTTTCTTCAGTCTGAAGATTTATTTACACAGTCAAGTAAAAAATTCACAGGTTTTTATTCCCTTGTTGTCTACTAAAAGTTTCAAGATAGCTCATGATTCGCCAACATATCTGATGCTGCATGGTGGGGTAAGAAGTGTGTTGTCTCTTCCAGAGCTTGTAAAAGCTATTTTTTGGACCAAAGCTCCCAAAATAACAGCCAATGGTCATAGTGGCTGGGGAATTATGAGAGCTATGGTCCTAAAATTATGTTCTTTTCAATATTAGTCTCTTCATCCCATGAAGAAGTGTACTCTTAGTAAGTTAAAGTATGACATTACAGTACTAAATATATAATTCTCCACCTCTGGGAAACAAGCCTCCATCAGTTTTAACAGGCCTGAATGGCCCGCCTCCTTTTTTAGGGACAATAGTTCTTGCGTTGTCTAATGAATCTATGTTCTTCTTAAAGGATTTTTCTTCAACAGTTTGGTGCTGTGAAATCTAGACAGGAGCCACCTCCACGCAAACATATCTTTACTGAGGACAGGATTGGACTGATAGTTCGGCTTTAGGCAGCAAGTTAGAGGTGTGGCCTAAAAGGAAAGCAAATGTTAATTAATTTATTGTCAAAATGCAGGGAAAGAGTTGGTTTGCCTTTACAGTACTGCTAAAATAACCTGTCTTGACTTTAAGATGTGTCTAGACCTTAAGAATCAAGGATGTAATGATTTGCTATCCTTAGACATCAAAATGTCTTGAGCTAGACCTAATTGTCATCAAAGAATATATCAAAATCCTGGTTAAGGAAAAAATGAAACAATACTAGATGGAGAAGCCAGTAGTAGATTTTTAAGAGAAGTGAGCAAAGTGGAACTTCATAGGGCATAGTGTTTCTGAAGGCTTTGTGGATAAAATTTATGGAAGAACGATATTGCTAGGCAAGTAGTAGCCCTCCAGATGATGTTCGATTCTACCTTCCATCATGTTTATCTAGCTTTGCCAATGGTGGGGAAAGCTGGGAGTTGTAGTCGAAGAGCATGTGAAGGGCCACAAATTGCCCATTTCTAAAACAGGATGTTCCTCAAGATATTTGCTAAGACTTTTCCAGTCCCAATAAAGTATACTGTGGTTTTGGCTTCAGGTGCTTGGTAGGTTCTGGCAAGCCACTCCATGATAGGAAACTAGCAAGAATAATGGAGGGCTGCTGAAACTATACATTTATAGGTGACATGCCCCATAACCATAGGTATTTGAGCAGTGTAGTTCTAGTTACATTGCCCAGATGTTGAAAGTGAGTGTAAGAAAGTGAGTGTAAGAAAAGAACAAAGCCCAAGCTCCTTAGCAATTATGAGTGTTGTTCATGGCATTGCATTAAAAAATTCCTCCCCTATCCACCCAGCCACATGCTATTTCCAAAAACTGTTGCTTGGTGCACATATTCACAGTTGATTTAGAATTTTCTCAGGGGGGGGGGCTGCTTTTAAAAAAATGCAGACTTTTTTGCATTCTAATCTCAGCCTTCCAATATCCATGGTCAACCAGGGAACTTTGTGTCTTTTGCACAGCAAAAAGACATTTCAAATAATGACTCTGACATAGTCAGTTATGGTTCTGCTCAGATTCTTCCATGGTCAGAAAAGGAAGTCATCTGAATAATGTGTAATATACGGGAATTTCAGTGGAGGGTGACATAGTATGGCAATGGCAAAACCCTCTGAAAAAAACTGCCAAGGAAACCCTATTATTGGTTTGCCTGTGTGTTGCAATATGTCAGGAATGACTTGAAGGCACACAACAACAACAAATGACATACCATACTTCAAGCATACAAAGCTATTAACCGGATGGTGGCAGTATTTTGGTTATACCCTTATGACTGGGAGTAGAATTTACCAGTGAAATGGGAGCAAATATGTGTGGGCTTAGGTTCTAAAAAGCATATATACAAGATGAAGAGCCTTCTAACTCTGAGCAAATGCAGACTACATTCTTACCAATGGACCTGTTTTGTCAGGCTTCTTGTGTTTGGTTTTCTTTCCCCCTGAAATAGTGAGCTTATATTCATCAGTGAGTCACTAAAAATTCCATGTAGGTTGAAAAGTATTTTAATTGTGGTTTTTGGAAAGCGTGTGGTACATGAAATGTAGAGAAGTGACTTCTAAGTTCAGGCTATGGGACCCAGCTTGTAGGTTCCAACAAAGGTGAGTCTCCTGATTCAGACTTTGAGGAATACTGTGTCACTGAGCTGACTAATGTCTGTGTGTATATCACACACCTGTCAGTGA
The DNA here is from genome assembly GCF_019175285.1 of Sceloporus undulatus. Taxonomy (NCBI): domain Eukaryota; kingdom Metazoa; phylum Chordata; class Lepidosauria; order Squamata; family Phrynosomatidae; genus Sceloporus; species Sceloporus undulatus. Next base: position 58,828,780 of record NC_056526.1, read on the forward strand.
CTCCTTACTGAAGATATAAACTTGCTCCATTGAAAAATTAATTGCAGTCAGAATTACAGGTTACTTTAGTCATATTCATGTTTAAAGTGGATACTTTTATTCTAAAGGAATGGGCCCGTATAGACAGGCCAAAATAAAACTGCTTTGGGTCACTTTGGAGGTATGCTGTTTAAATGATGCATGCGTCCTAAGAGGCCAGAAGCTGTGCCAAAGCTATGGTCCAGTCCCTAGGATTGGAGCGTGGCTTTGGCGTGGCTTCTGGCCTCTTAGGATGCATGCATCATGTAAACAGCATATCTCCAAAGTGACCCGAAGCAGCTTTATTTTGTCCTGTCTTTACGGGCCCGAATAGCAGCAATAAGGATCTCTGAACCATGTGTTTCCAATTCAGTTTGGGGTACTAATCTTATCTCCCTCACAGAAGCCCCTCTCTCCAATTCTGTTAATGGCAAACAGCAGAAATAGCAGTCAGGATAGCATTATCAGCAGGAATCTACTGAAAAGCTTTTTACATCATCCTTGGATTCATTCTACTATTATTTTATTTCCCTTAAGATTTTATTTATGTCAGCATGGCTGGATGCAAATTGACTGTCTGGATAAAGATGTAGGCAAATATTATATATGTGAGGCCAGAAAGCAGTCCCCTTCTTAAGGATGCAGTGAATTGTTCAATTCCACCCATTTTACAGTTTAAAAGCTTAGAGGTGTATAGAGTTTAAATATGCAACTATGCTTGCTATGAGAAGCAAATTTATCTAGCAGGAGTATTATTACAATGGGTGGTGTAATGGTTTGAGTGCTGGACTATGACTCTGAAGACCATGGTTTAATTCCCAGTTTGGCCATAAAACCCATTGGGTGATCTTGGGCAAGTCACACTCTCTCAGCCTCAAGGGAAGGCAATGGCAAACCTCCTCTGAACAAATCTTGCCAAGAAAACGCCATAATAAGTTAGTCTTAGGGTCTCCATAAGTTGAAAACAGCATAAAGGTACACAACAAACACACACAATGCTACAGTTGTTAAATCATGAAAGTGGATATGGGAACTGTTTCATTATATGTAGGTGAGGCTTCTAAACATAATTCAAAAGTCACTGGCATTTCTTACAGGGTATGTTGTTTGCCATTAGGCAGCAAAGATACAACTAGATGCATTATAAACAGAAGGGTTTTTTTTATGGATGGAAAGAAGTGGGATCCAGGGATAGCTCTCCAGTGGAGAAAATCCAGCCTAGTCTTTCTTCTCCATACAGCCTCTAACATCATTTTGTACACTGTCCAGGAGGACCCCTAATCATCTAGTGCAAAGTTTAAGAAGTTGTAGGGAAGAGGGAGCTGAATCAGAAATCCCTCCTGGTTTGTCTGTCTCTGGGGAGGTCATTCAGTTTCTGTTCTGTGCAACTCTGGATTTAACCCAGTGACTTTTGATAAGAGCAACAGCAGCCCAAAAAATCCCACTCCTGTTTAATCTTTTACCTGATTAGACCTCTTGTAAATTAGTTTGTCACTCTAAGGCCATAAGATTTCATAAAGGAGTATAGGATTCTCCTCCCAAAACAATTAAGATACCAGTTATTGGATGATTATTGTTTCATAACTTTAATTTGTATTTGGCAATATAATTCCTTCCACAAATAGGGAGCTCATAAAAAACAGAAAGCTTCTAGTGTGGAAGAAGGAATTCTTCTGAGAAGACAAGCTGTACCTGCTGGAATTCTCTCTTCACTATGACAGTTAAATGTACTGGAGCTCCACCTGCCTTTTCAAGTGGCCACTCTCCTCACTCCAAGTATCTAGTCTGAACAGTGCTTACTAAAAGGCATGGCTTTTTGGGGACAAAGAAGCTCCTTTATGGTTTTATATCTGCCATGAGTTCTGTGGCCTTCTTTATGAGTCCCTGCAAACTGCTTTTGAAGTGTCTTTTTGACTAAACTGAAAGATAAAAATAATTGCTAGAATACTATAAGTAAATAAACTTCATACTGTAAGCCTCTAATGTTGTGAGTCAGTACAGACACACCTGACTGCAAGTTCCACAAAACTCAACAGGACTTCCTTCAGAGCAGATATACATAGAATTGTGTTGTTGGTCTCTTTAATAGAAGGTATGCACATTTGGGAGACCATACTCACAAGTTCACTTTCTTAAACTAAAATCTAAATATATCCTGTATCTTCACAGAGAACTTAATTTGCTGGATTGTTAAAAAATTTGGGAACAGGACATGCATGGTATAGCCATCCAAGCTGTTCAGCTTTGCTGTTGCCTTCAGCAAATGTTTCAAAGCTCATTGAGTTATGAATACATTCAAATGCATTTCATTTGATGAAATGTCTTGGCAGCAACATATAAGATGTCATTTTTAGCCTCATTCTTATGAACTATTTCACAGAGTAGAATTTGCTCCAGTCTATTATCCCCATCACCATCAGCTCCTTCACAGATTGTGGTCATTCCCTACACACACACACACACAGTTTCTTAAATTTTATTTATTTATTTTGTTTGTATCTGCCTTTCTCCCAGAAGGGACCCAAGACAGCTCACAGATAAAAACATTTAAAAATACAATAAAATTTAAAACAGTTGAAATAATCTAAAAACAGTACAAAATTATGTTAAAATATACAAAAGTTAAAAGGCATTAAAACACTCCATAAAAACCACCCTGGTATGATTATATTAAATACCTGCTTAAATAAAAACATCTTAGCTTGCTGACAAAAGGCAAGCAGGGAGGAGGCCAGCCTAGTCTCCTGTGGAAGGGAGTTCCAGAGAGTGGGAGCAGCCACCGAGAAGGCTCTCATGTCCTCACCAGACAAGCCTGCAATAATGGTGGGACTGAGAAAACACCTTCCCCCCCGAAGATCTTAGTGTTCTGGCAAGTTCATATGGGGATACTGTATATGGTTCTTCAAATCAATCTGGACGTAAGCTGTGTAGAGCTTTATAGGTAGCACTTTGAATTGTGCCTAGAAACAAACTGGTAACCAGTGAAGCTGTTTCAACAAGGGAGTCATATGCTCCATATAACTGGCCCTGGTCGGCATTCTGGCCTCAGCATTCTGGACCCGCTGAAGTTACCAAACAGCTTCCAAAGGCAGCCCCACACAAAGTTTGTTACAGTAGTCCAAATAGGATGTAATCAAAGCATGTGTCACTGTAGCCAGATCTGATGTCTCAAGAAACAGGTGCAGTTTTAACTGTGCAAATGCACTCCTGGCCACTGCTGAGACTTGGGCATCCAAGTTCAGAGTTGAGTCCAGGAGCACACCCAAGTTGTGAGCCTGAGATTTCAGGGGAGTGTAATCCTGTCCAGCCCAGGCAAAGTCCCTATTCCCTGATCTGCCTTACAACTGACCAAGAGCACCTCTGTCTTGTCTGGATTAAGTTTCAATTTGTTTGCCCCCATCCAGTGTATTACTGACAGGAGACACTGGTTCAGTACTGATACAGATTATTATTATTATTATTATTATTATTATTATTATTATTATTTATGGTATTTATACCCCGCCCTTCAGCCCTAATGGCTATCAGAGCAGCTTCTTTGGAATCAGATAAAAAGAGATGGTTAGATGTCTTCAGCATATTGGTGACACTGCACCCCAAACCTCCAGATGACCTCTCTCAGCAGTTTTATGTAGATGTTAAATAACATAGGGGACAGAACAGAACCCTGGGGGACTGCATAGGTCAACAGCCAGGAGGTCAGACAGGAGTTCCCCAACACCACCTTCTGAGTTTGCCCCTCCAAGAAAGACTGGAACCACTGCATAACAGTACCCCCAAGTTCCATCTCAGAGAGGTGGCCCAGAGGGATACAATGGTTGATGGTATCAAAAGCTGTAAAGTTGTGACTGTATGATTTGGAAATTGTTTGATAATTTTAAGTGATTTTTAAAATGTTTAATAAAATAGTATTGTAAAAAAGATTATCTCTTCTGTGTGCAACTATAAAAAGCTACTGCATTTAAGCTTCATGACTCAGTTCCAGGTTATTTGAAGGACCATATTATCTCACATGAACCTGCTTGTGTATTAAATCTTCTAGAGCAATCTTTCGCTTTATCCCACCACCCTCACAGATACACTCAGAGGGGACAGTATCTTCTCCATGGTTGCTCTCAGGCAGTGGAGATCTTTTTTCAGAGAGGTTTGGCTGGCATCCTCCTTACTAACTATACCCAAGCAAAGATGTTTGAGAATTCATTTTTTTAGAGGAAGCTGGCCTTGTATAATGTGCTGAATTTTTATTTGATTTGTAATGGTTTATGTTTTAACTTACTTTAATTTTCATTTTTGATAGTTTAATTATTTTAAAACTTCCCTCAAAGTGGGAAAAGGATGGGAAACAATAATATTCAATAAACAAAGTGTTCTGTTCTTTCAGGGCTGGAAGAAGCTACTGACATACAGCATTACAAAAGCTAACCTTCTGATACTACTTGGTATCATTTAGTATCTGATAGAAATCTTGGGAAAGGATCACTTTATTTATTTATTTATTATTTTATTTATTTTATTTTTATCCCGCCTTTCTCCCAAAGTGGGACCCAAGGCAGCTAACATACATAAAACACAACAATTAAAATTGTACTTTTGAACATCTATGCTTGTCAAATTATTACATTTTACACTAGGTATAGGAAACACATAGGATGCCCTTCTAAGAGGGTTGCTGTTGTTTTTAAAGCACTAAATCTGTATTAAATATGTGGTGATTTTAAATGAGTTTTAAAACATTTTGTAAATGTTTTTAATTTGTTGTAATGGAAACTGCCTTAGGTCTAAGGCAACATATAAATAAAGTACTGCAAATACAAATAAATAAATAAATAAATAAATAAATAAAATGGTAGATAAAGAGATTAATCTCCAATTAGAAGAGCAACATCACATGCTTTTAAAAACAGAGTTGCTTATACTGTATAGTTAAAAAAACCTGCAACAGTATTCAGAGAAGATAGCATGTGAAATCTCTACAGCTAAACAATATAATTCAAGAAACCAGTATATTGTAGTGTTTAGAGTGTTGCACTAAACACATGTCTTGCAAGATCAAAAGCTGTTTCACACTACACAGTTATAAAACCATGATTCCACTTTAGTCAGCCAGAGAGCTCTTAGGATCTCACATGATGCAGCCATGGCAGTTAAAATAAATCATAGTGTTATAATTGTATAGTGTGAAAGAGCCCCAAGATTCACGTTCCTAGTGAGTCACAAGACTATACCCTTACAGTTAGGATGCATTGCAATATGAAATTATTTTCAAGAAACAAACTCCAACAAAGCTTCATGTCTGAGCAATCAGAGTTGCAGACAAAGCCATTTCATGATGGCTAATCACAAAACAAAGAAAGCTAACTTGCAGGCTTGTTGTTGCTGTTGTTGTGTGCCTTCAAGTCATTTCCAGCTTATGAAAATAACCAAGAAAGCTAACTTGTGAGCTTGTTGTTGCCATTGTGTGTCTTCAAGTCATTTTCAACTTACAGACACCATAAGGTGAATCTATCATGGGGTTTTCATGGCAAGATTTGTTCAGAGGAAGTTTTCCTTTGCCTCCCCTTGAGGCTGAGAGCAAGTGACTTGCCCAAGGTCACCTAGTAGGCTTCATGGCCAAGCAAGGAATTGAACCCTGGTCTCCAGAGTTGTTGTCCAACACTCAAACTGCTATGCCACACTGGCTCCCCAAATTGCAGACTACAATCACATACCTTTCAGCACTTAAAAATCTTCCACTTCTCAGGATGTGCTATTTGTATGATATAGTTGGATCCTCAGTAAATGATCTGTTGCTCAGTCTGATCCATCACACAGAATTGTGGTTAGAATAAATTGGGAATAATAAGAGCCATGTATGTTGCCTTCACTTCAGGGGAAGAAAGGTAGAATATAAATGATAATATTTCTTGACAAAATGTCAGGGATAATAATAAGAGTTGTTGTTGTAAAACAGCAGGCATGTTCCAGAATTTTGCTAATATTGACCAAAATGCATAACATTCTTTATATTCAAAAAGGACTTGAGTTTAAAGAAAACTAAGAAGAAAGCAAAACTGTCAGACTTTTCCATCCCAAAAATCAAGGTGCATTTATGTTTTTTGCTATTAGGTGTATCAACCACAAGAGGGCCTCCTTACACTAACAGCAGTTCTGCGTATGTGACTCCAAGTCACTTGACTTATGGCAACCCCATGAATTTCAGGGGCTTTTCTTAGGCAGATACTCAGAGGCAGTTTTGCCAGTCCCTTGCTCTGAAGTATATATACTGTAATTCACTGTTAGAGGACTCCATCAGAGGAAGATGGTACTGTTTATAAAATCTTACACATATTGTTAAAGATGGTTGATTAAAAACCATGAACAAACAGTAGAAAATCCTGTAAACCCAATGTTGTATTAATGACAAAGCTTTTTTCCTCCACCTTTCCCAAAAATCTATTTCAGAGGTTTTCATGGCTGCAGGAGGGGAGAGAAGAGCAATTCACAAAGATACACACTACCATTTCACTGAGTTTCTTCCATAAGCACCTTTGGATCCTGGTCTTTGTCCACTGAACACAAGGGCTATTTAAAATTATGAAACTTGATCATACTGAGACATTACAATGGGACTTAGAACATGAGGCACCTTGTTATATTGTTGGGTCCAATGGGGCTGATCCTGTATGACTCTTCTGTTCTTAGGGCTTTACAGTTGCACCATGAATGTGGCCCTAAAGACAGTAGGAAGTCAGTCTAGAAAATGTTTTTGCTTATCACTTTGTATAAGGCTTCCCTTCTGCCCTAGATGAATGTTAATGTGCAATGTTATCCTCCAGCTAAAGCTTCTGGGTTGAGCTTGAAAACAATTATTTTGGGGGACCACAGCTCCCAGAATCCCTCAGACCTCATGGCCACTAGCCATGCTGGCTGGCAGATTCAGAGAACTACAGTATTGTCCAAAAATAATTTCTCACAGCTGTGCTTTATGAAATTATTCTAGACAGTGGGCTGCTCACAAGTGTTAACAAAATTCATACTAGCTCCAGGAGCATTTCCCTAGGAAGTACTGTAGTTAGAATGTTCTCTTCCCCTACTCCTGCCTCCATGTAAAGGCTGGGGAGATTTCTGGACTACAGTTCCCATCATCTCTGACCACTGGCCATGCTGGCTGGAGATTGTGGGAGTCATAGCCCAACAGCATCTAGAGGGCCACAAGTTCCACAGCCTGAACTTGCTCTGAAAGAGGTTGTGTTTGATGAGAAAATGATGGCAGCCAGAGATCCCTCCCCAATTGCTATACTGCTCTATAGGTTGCTATCGATGACGTGTAGCTCTGCTGCTTAAACTATTTGATATGGGAGAATTGCAATTTTTTTAATGTGCTAGGGATCAGTACTATATCCATAACCATTGATTACAATGCTTTCTTTCCTGGAAACTTGCCATGGACTGCAGGTAATTTTGGCTATTTTACATTTCTCTTTCCTACTTCGGTCCCATCTCTGATTTGCAGTTCCTGAGTGACACAGTTATAAAATGTTTGAAGGATGCAGACTCCAAAAATATAAAGTACGTGTTGTAGGCAACAGGGGAGAACGCTGTGGTGGTCAAGGTTTTCCTCCTCCTAAGCAGGGCTCCTACCCTTCAGATACATTCTGAAGGAAAGAAGTTCCCTGACTAAAAAGTCAGTAGGTGCAGATTTGTTCAGCAGACGCGTATAATAATGGAAATGCTTCACCTGTTGAATATCTTGTTTTGCAGCTTTCCATTGCCATTACTTTACCCTTTCACTCACAGCTCCTCTTTTTACTCACAGCTCCTTCTACACTTCTGCATCCACGATATATACCTTGGCATGGAAGAGAGCACTCAGCAACTGTCTTTGAAAGAGAAAGAAAGAATTATCATATACAGTTATATGCCTGCATCTAAAGTAGGCTCTAGTCTACAAAAGCTCATGCTACCAACTTCTCTCTTTCGGTTAGTGCATAAAAAACCCACTGGGTAACCGCTGTCTCAGCCTCAGAGGATGACCATGGCAGTCACCCGCTGAAGAAGCTTGCCAAGAAACCCCAGTGATAGTGATAGGTAGCCATGTTGGCCATATATATAGCAAAGTATAATAAAGTCCCAAATCCACCAAACAGCTATTTCTTTATGCATCCAACCAAACTGCACAAAATAAAAAAAGGTAAGCTTTGCTTCATCAGGCTTTGCCTGGGGGTTCCTGGCAAGTTTCTTTAGAGAGCATTTGCTATGGCCAGCCTCTGAGACTGAGAGAGTGTGACCCAGTGGAGTGTTCATGCCTGAGAAGGGAATTGGTGATCTCCAGAGTCATAGTCCAGGACTCAAAGCACTGCACCCCACTGGCTCTCTGGTGACGGTTGCTACCCCATAAGTTATCCCGGCAAGAGAGCCAGTGTGACATAGTGGTTGGAGCGTTGGACTACGACTCTGGCAACCAGGGTTTGATTCCCAGCTCAGTCATAAAACCCGCTGCATAACCTTGGGCAATTCACAACTTCTCAGCCTCAGGGGTGGGCAATGGCAAGCCTCTTCTGACTAAATCTTCAAGTTGCTTCTGACTTTCTGCAAACCTAAGACAAACCTATTGCAGGGTGTTTTTTTCTGGCAAGTTTCTTCAGAGGGGGTTCGCCATGGCCATCCTCTGAGGCTGAGAGAGTGTAACCCTGTGCATTTTTTGAATGCACAAAACACATGAGGCAAGCTCTTCGAAGCTCCACTGACTTATAGCAAAGTTGTTGGCCATAGTGTACAAAAGTACAATCGAGTCCCAAATCCACCCAAAACAGTGATCCCTTTCATGTGGGCAACCCAAATGCACAAAATGCAAGCTTTCGAAGCTCCACTGGCTGCTTCATTGGGTTTTGCTGAAGGAGAAATAGCACAATGGGTTTCTTGGCAAGTTCCTTCAGAGGGGGCTTGCCGTGGCCCTCCTCTGAGGCTGAGAGAGTGTGACCCTGTGTATGGGGGGGTTAGGCACAAGATGCAAAACAAGGCAAGCTTTCGAGGCTCCACTGGCTTCTTCTTCGTCGTCGTCAGGGGAAGCTTGCCTGTGGGTTGCCTGCCTCCCGGGCCCCTGGCTGGCTGGGGCTGCTGGGGGGGGTTGTGGTCTGGGGCTGGTCTCCCTCCCTGCCTGCCTCCCGCCCTCTGCTCCCTAAAGGGCTCGCCCCTTTCTCTGGAGTCCCGCTCCCAAGCAAGAGGCAAACCCACCTCTGGCGGCTGCAGCAAGAAGGAGCAGCAGCAGCAGCAGGAGGAGCAGCAAGAGTAGCCCCGTCCAGAGCCCCAGCAGGAGAGAGAGGAACCCAGGCTCCCCAGGAAGGAAGGCTCTGGCGTGGCTCCCTGCCGGTTGCCCCGCAGGAGAGAGCGAGAGAAGGCAGAGCCCGCGAGAGGAATGGCCGGAGGGGGCAGCCCGGGGCCCCCGGGGACTGGGGCGCTGCTGCTGGGGCTCTGCTGCGGAGCGCTCGCCCTCCTGGCCTCGGGGAGCCTGCCTCCTGCGCGCCCCTCGCCGGCCCCCGAGGGCTCCCTCTACCTCTGGATCGAGGCAGCCCAAGCCCGCGTCCTCATCGGTAAGCCAGGCCAGGAGGAGGGCTAGTCCCTCTCGGCGGGGACTCGGCAGCTCCTCTCCGCTTGGGAAGCGCCTGGGAAGTCCCTTCTGGGAGGAGGGGGCAGGTCCAGCTGCCAGGGCTCCGGAGGCTCCCCATCATCAGCCCCAGCCTCTGCCGACCCAGCAGGCCAAGGAAGGCAGGCAGGCAGGTGCCCCTCCTCGGGGGAACAGGGTCCGGCGCAGTCCTCTGCCCTTCAGAGACTTCTAGCCACGGAATACTAACACCCTTGGAATGAGGTGACTTCTAGTCATGGAATACTTCTAGCTTTAAAATAGAATGACTTCTTGCTATGGAATACTTCTAGCCTTGTAGAATACAGTAACCTCAGGCCATGGAATACTTGGAAACCCCTTTGGGGCAAGAATGCCAGGGCATAGCTCTTGTAGGTCTGCAGAATCAGTCTGCAAAGGGGTTTTGTTGCAGCTTTTGAGACTCACTGAAAGAGAAAAGGTGGTAGAATGAGCTTTCCTAGACTTGAACCTACTTCCTCAGATGGTGCATGAGCTTCCATAGACTTGAGCCCACTTGTTTAGATGTGTGAAGTCAGTAGTATGAGCTTTCAGAGACATGAACTTCAAACCTCAGATTCCTCAGATGCTAGCATGAGCTTTCATAGTCTTGAGCCCACTTCCTCAGAGGCATGAGCTAGCATGAGCTTTCTGAAACTTGAACCAACTGCCTCAGAGGCATGGGAAGTTGGTAGTATGACCTTTTGTAGACTTGAGACCATGCTCTCAGATGCATGAAAGGTTGGTAGCAAGAGCTTTCGTAGACTTGAATCTGCTTCCTCAAATGGTAGCATGAGCTACCATCAAGTCTCCAAAAGCTCATGCTATCAACTTCTTTCTTTCCATTAGTCTCAAAGGTGCTCCAAGATCCCTTTCCACTTAGGGCAAGTCACACTCGCTCGGCCCCAAAGGATGGTGATGGCAAACCTCCTCTGAAGAAACTTGCCAAGAGAAGCCCATTGTCTTAGGGTCATCAGAAATTACTTGAAGGCACACAACAACAAATGTTTTTGGTTTCAACGCCCAGAGAGATTGGAACCTAAGTTTTATGTCACGTTTAGCATTAACAAACTAAACAGCAGAAATCAAGGGGTGAAAATAATTATAAGGGGCAACAGGGGGTGCCAAAATATTTCTTGCCTATTTCTTGCCAAATACCTAGAGCCGGCCCTGTGCTCAAGCAGTACATCTCCAGAGTCATAGTCTGTTGCTCAACCACTACACCAGACTAGCTCTCTGGTGAAGGTTGCTATTCAGTAAATTACCCAGTAGAGAGAGTCAGTGTGGCTTGAGTGTTGGACTACACCACTAGCAACCAGGGTTCAATTCCCAGCTCAGCTATGAAATCCACTTGGGTAAGTCATATGCTCTCAGCTTCAAGGGAAGGCAATGATAAACTGCCTCTGAACAAATCTTGCCAAGAACCCAGCCCCCATCATAGAGGCCCTTAGGGTTGCCATAACTCAGAAATGACTTGAAGCAATAACAGCAACAAAATTACTTAAGAACTTACAGTAAGAACTCTGCCCTCTCTTCTGAATTTTGAGATACTGAAAATGATTCATGCCTAGAACTCTTTTCTTTGCTGTGTTCGCAGTCCCTCTGCTAACTTTGCTTTCTCCCAATCTTTGAATGTCAGAAATGTATTTCTAGATGCTCAACTGAAGTTTTAAGCAACTACAGTGCTAGAAATTTGAAGACTGAAGGAAAATGTCTTGGAGAGAATTGGGGGGAAGGGGGCATTACTTTCATATGACCCTGTTTGCCAAGTCAGTTCTGGGATTATAGGAGTTGCAGTCCCCCAAAAAGTAACTAATGTCATGTGGTTAAAATGGTGGGATTGGCTGTTGTGGGTTATACCTGTGGCTGCCAAATTGAATGGGATTTAAAAAGCAATGTTTGTTTATTAATTACATTGATAATAACCTGTCTTATTAAGGCAGCATACTTGCTCCACATTTCTTTCTCAAAAAGCAAATATTTGAGGTAGGTCAGGTTGAGGGTGTGTGTGTGTGTGTGTGTGTGTGTGTGTGTGTGAGAAAGAGAGAGAATGACTCCACTTGGATCCTTCAACAAATTTCATAGTCCAGTCAGGATCAGAACCTGGATCTCTCAGTTCCTTTTCCCATATTCTAACCACTACACCAAACTGACTTTCGAAGACAGAGCTGTCAGTGGCTGCTGGTATATTTGTGGAAGGGAGGTAATATATCAACTTCAGGATCAGAGGCAGCATGCCTCTCAGTACCAATTCCTGAGGAACCTGAGGGCAGAGAGGTAGGCATCTGGTTGGGTTGACTGCTCTGTGTGAAGAGAATGCTGACAGATCCAACACAGCATTTCTGTTTTTGCATCCTGCTGTTCAAGTTGTGTTTAGAGGGCAGTCGAGTGCATGCTTTCTTGGAAACTGGTTCACTGCTGACATTATGAAAAAGTTGGAGCATCTTCATGAACCTCACCTCCAACAAGTCTCAGTCTCTCTCTCTCTCTCTCTCTCTCTCTCTCTCTCTCTCTCACACACACACACACACACACGAATGTACATGTGCATATGTTGCTGGTCCCAAATTTTACTTTTCTAGAAACTTCCAAAAATCCAGAATAAAAATCCCCCAAAGCGAGAAATCTTCACTTTCTCCAGATTTCCAGAAATAGAAGCTAAGGTTTGTCAACATCACAAAGGGAGAAATGTTGAGTGGGTTCTCCCCCACCTCCTCATTCATCATTTGAACAGAAATCTGAAATACTCCAAAATCCAGAATTGTCTGCATGACTGGCTGAGATAGTGACACCTTTGCTTCTGATGGTTCAGTGTACATAAACTTTGTTTCATATCCCAAATTATTTAAAATAATGTGTATAAAACTATGTCCAGGCTATATGCCCAAGGTGTATACAAACCATAAATGAATTCCATGTTTACACTTGGATTCCATCTCCAAGAGATCTCATTAAGTATATGCAAATATTCCAGATCCAAAAGTCTAAAATGCAGAACACTTCTGGTCTCAAGCATTTTGAATAGGGGAAACTCAACCTGTATATAAACTTCCTGTATATAAGCTTTACCCAAAGTTTAAATTCTTATATGTTCTTTTTAAAATGAAAGTGAGTTGGAAAGAAGAAATACAATTGGCCCTCCATATTCATGGATTCAACCATCTGTGGCTTGAAAATATTCCACAAATACATAAATTCCCAAAAGCAAAGCTTGATTTTGCTATTTTATATAAGGGATACAATTTTACAATGCCACTGTATTTAATGGGACTTGAGTATACAGGATTTAGGTATCCACATGGGGTCCTAGAGCCAAACCCCAGCAGATACTGTATCAAGGAGGCCACGTTTTTCACACAAGAAGGCGCTTCTGAGTACAGAGCTTAGATAAATTACATTTGGGCCCCCAAAGTCCCAGAACACATCTGTCAGTAAGCCAAGCCTATAGCCACACTGGCTGGGGTATTCTGGGAATTGAAGTCTTAAAAAGTAACACTTCCAAACTCTATGAAGTGCAAGAGAAAATTTAAAAAAACATGGCAGGAATGGGAATCATGCAGTTTTGATATGCTGCTGGACTACAAGTTCCACTACTAGCCAGCATAGGCAGTGGTTATGGATGCTGGGCATTATAGTGCAGCAATGTCTGGAATGCTACATGATTCCCACCTGCTTTTGTAATGGCTGTAAGATTTTTTTTCATGCACCATTCATGTTGGTACATGTGCTTTTCACACACAAGGATATGTAAACAGTGCCACAGGGAGGAGGGATGAAGAATGATAATTCTCCCATAGGTCTCTCATATAGTGTCCATCTGCCACAGCCAGTTGTAGTTTTGTCACCTGCATATGGGTGGCAGAATATGTTTGTGTGCAGTTGTCATGTGTGACCACTGACATGGTTTGCACATGTTTTTTTCCCTTCTGGATTAATGCTTTCTGTGTAGGAAGCAGGAGCAGCCCCTCTGAGGGGAAGCCTGCATGTTTGTCTTCCTGTGAAAACTCCTCAGGGTAAAAACTTTTGCTTTTCATCCTACATTTTGGATTTAATCTCCCACCTGTTTTGAGTTAATTGGTTTTGTTTTACAGGCTTTGAAGAGGATATTTTGATCGTTTCAGAGGGGAAGATGGCCCCATTCACTCATGATTTCAGAAAAGCTCAACAACGGATGCCAGCTATTCCAGTCAATATTCACTCCATGAATTTCACCTGGCAAGCAACTGGAAGGGTAGGTAGGGTCTGAGGCAGGGAGAGAGAGGTGGAACTGGTGGGCCATGGGGAGTGGGCTGGGAGAGGGGGAAGGCTAGCAATATGTTGAACTGGAGCAAATATTTAGTTTATCCATAAATTCATGGAAAATATTCCAGAGGTGTGCCAGAAAGTTGCTACAAAGTGGTGGCTTGAATAATCTGTTATGAGAAATATTAATAAATCATGTCTATGCCAGGCAAAAGGTAAACAGCGCTCCTTCTCTCTCTTTCTTTCTCTCTCTTCCTCTTCAATGCCACTCTGTTCCTATACCAGCAAATGGTTCTTAATCTACTTCAGAAAATTTCATCAAGAGGAATGCCATATGGAAGGTAGTTGAAACTGAATATGGTATACAATGCACACAGTTTATTTGATATACCGTACATACACTTTGTTTAAGCTACATCTAAGGCCCACTGTTCATCCTGTGAGCTCAAGGTGCTGTACACTGATGTCTTCCTCCCTGCCTAGCCCTCACAACACACCTTTGAGTTTGAGACAGGCCAAACTGAGTCTCATTGACCCTAGATAACTCAGAAAAGTGATGGCTCCATAGGAACCTGAGTCTGGGTTCTCCAAGTCCCATCCCAGGGTCTGGCCACTATACTAAGGGTGGGCTGAGTAGGGCCCTGATTCTGTGGCCCTAGACCCCTGGAGATCTCCTATGTCTAAAGAGTGAATAATGTTAAACAGTGTAGCCTGCAGGAGTAGCAATTTACTTTTTAAATAGGTTGTAAGACACTCCCCTCCCTAGACTATTTAACGTTTACAAAAGCATGCTAGTTTTTCAAAACCAAAAGTGGGATCTCTGGCCATGTCCTTTATTTATTTGTATGTTTCTTAGCCATCTGTGTGGTCTATCCAGATTCCCAAGATCAGAAAATTGGCTCCTGGGACCATTGCAGTTGCCAAACCCTGCACTTCACCATACTAGCTCTCAGGAAGGAACGTACATTTGGGAAGGAAGGATTAGACGGCGAGTACAGCTGAAAGAGTCATCTTGAGGATGAAAGAATATTTCAACAGATGAAACACTGAGGGATCAAGGATGCATGAGATAACTTACAAGGAAGATGATAAGTTACTATTCTTACACTTTATATATAGCATTCCATTCTTGAAAGCATTTCTTTATGAGATCCACCCAATGAATTAAGGGTACAGATTAGTTCATAGATATTATTTCAATCATCCTTGCCATAGGCATGTAAAATATGAGGAGTTGCCATAGGACAGTGCCTCATGACTCACAGTCCCTGGGAACTGTGTTGGAACTGGGAAAGTCTTCTGCCTTGGAAGTCCTCTGTCTTGGAACCACTTCCAACACTGCGCTAAATGACTTTATATAAGGCAAATAGCTGTGAAATCTCTTACTAATCCCCATTACAGATCTGGGCCTGAGCCTATAAAATTTTGGCTTACTCAAAGCCATTTCATGATAAATATTAGGAAGTAAGACTTGCTATCTTCATTGGGATGTACTCATTGGAAAGGGTCCATACAATCAGCCTTGGACAGTAGTCTTAAATGTCTGTGTCCTTATTTGTGGTGTAGGCAAAGTAGTATCCATAAATTAAAATTGTCACCTTCAGTCTTTATTGTAATCTGTCTCTATCCTAGATCCGTGCTGGTCCATGAGAAAACGGGGTAAAAACTAGTTTGATAAAACTTGAATTAGGTTCTAGAACAGTGCTATCTGGTGGTCATATGCCACTATTGGGACAAAGAAGCAGTCTACCTGGGATACAGAATTATCATAACAATCACTAAGATTTCATTCTCCATCAATCCCCATGTCTTCCTCCTCCTTACGCACTGTCTCATACCCACTGCTCTTAACAAGGATGATCTATGTGTAACCTTATGTTAAGTACAGTCGGTCCTTCTTATACACAGATTTTTTATACACGGATTCAAGCATACACGGTTGGAAAATGTTCCAAAAAAGTATAAATTTACCTTGATGTTCCATTTTTTATTAGGGACACCATTTTGCTATGTCATTATATTTAATGGGACTTGAGCATACACGGATTTTGTTATACACGGGGGATCTTGGAACCAAACCCCAGCGTATAACAAGGGTCCACTGTAATACCTTTTGACATGCCATTGTCCACCAGCCTACTGTAAATGATAACAACAATATGGTTCTAAAATATAATGAAATCCCCGTAAACATATAAGTTTTTCTTTGTTGAAAAACTGTGGAGAGTTTTTTCCTCTTTAACATGATGAGACTCAGGTTCTGTAACAAAATCACTTATGAGACATAAGATACAAAAGAGTGGCATCCTCACTTTTAAGAAACTCTAAAGCTTAAATAATTACGTGACATTTTGTAATTATAAATTGTAAATTTTATACTTGTACCTAGAGAACTGCAATGAAAATTCTATGCAGGAATAGTTTGGGAATGGTTTGGTTTGGTACTATGTTCAAATGATGGAGCATTACTATCGAGCTTCTATTTAGGGAATCTTTATAGAAATGTCTGTCATGGCAAGAGTTTAACAAACACACACACGTGCATTTTGAACCACTAAGGATATATTACACTATAGAAATAATGCAGTTTGATACCGCTTTAACTGCTGCAACGCCATTCTATGGAATTCTGGGTAGTTTTCTAAGGTAACAGTATGCTTTGGCAGAAAATATGAAAAACCTTGTAAAACTACAAATTCCAGGGTTTGATAGGATGGAGGGACACACTTAAAGTGATGTCAAACTGCCATATTTCTACAGTATAGATATCCATGAGACCATGTGGTGATTCCAGATCAAAGCTGCGTGGGCTTAGAACAGGTTTGGGGAAACAGATATTTCCTGTTGAGACTGGATTTTGGTGCTGTATCACATTCTTAAAACAATTCATACAAAGCAGTATTTGTAATGATCCATATCAGTTCCATTGAAATGAATGGGATAAATTGCAGCACAATCCTATATAAGCAATACTGAGCTCAGTAATAATAATAAATAAAAATTTTATTTATATTTTCTGCCTCTCCCTGCGGATCGAGGCGGGATTACATCAATAAAATAGTAAAATACAAGTATAAAAATATAGATAATAAAACACAAACAATATAATTTTAAATTAAAACATCATCTGAACAACCAGAAACATCAAAAAACTTATCATTATAACCAGAGTAGAGCATTTTATCTTAAAATCTCCTATAAGAAGTCAGGTGGGTAAGCCCGCTGGAAAAGATCTGTCTTAAAAGCCTCTTAAAGGCATCTAAGGTGGTAATAAAATGGATCTCTTCCAGTAAACTATTCCATAATTTGGGGGCTGCGGCCATAAATGATCTATGAGAAGTTTTTGTCAGCCTGGACTTATGGTGTTCAGTACAGTACAGTAGTACTAGCTCCTTGGGAAGTAGGTACATGCTTACACTCTCAGTCCTTAAGCCACATTCCTTTTAGTAGATCTAAAGCATTAATAACTAAAAGACAACATTAAACCATACATGCTTATTTAGAGGTAAAATCAGCTGTGTTCAGTGATTATTCCACCCAATAATCATAGATAATGGGGCCCAAAAGAACAGTTTCCATAACTAGGTAAATACATTCTTTAAATTAAAGTTGATGATATGATATCCTTTCAGTTGTGTCCACCTAAACATTAGGAAAAACATCCTGTCAGTAAGAGCTGTATGCTACCTCAGAGTGTAGTGGACTTTCCTTCTTTTTAAGGTTTTTAAGCAGAGGCTGGATCGCCATCTGTCAGGGGTGCTTTGATGGTGTATTCCTCCATGGCAAGGGGTTGGCCTGGATGGCCATTGTGATCTCTTCCAACTCTGTGTTTCTGTGTAGGCTCCAGTCCTACCCAACGACAGCCCTTAGTCTTGTGCAGGACAGGGCGTGGGGGTCACCCTTTCATGGCTGCATGAGTCAACACTTGGACTGTGACTGCCAGTATTTGTGTCTCTATAGTGTTTTGACTACAGTTAGGCCCGGTACAGATGGGCGAAAAGTGCCAGTCTGTGGGTGGGGTGAGGGCCAAGCATCCCCACACTCACAACCCTACCCAGGTGCCATAATTGCTCACCCCCATTCATACAGGGCACGCAACAATGACGTCCACGTGCTGCAGCATCCAAACAGTGCCACACTGTGCAGATGTCATTGTTGCGCATGAGCTGTGCCAATGGCACCCAGCGCGCAACACAGAAAGAACCCGCCAGCAGCAGGTTCTTTTTTAGGCCTTGTGGAGGCCACAGCGTTTGCTCCATCTGGGCCAGAAAGGGGTGGCGTCACATTGTCCCTTCCTGCCCGTGTGTACCGGGCCTTAGTAAGAAAGTAGGGTATTGTTTGTACATCACATTAAATGAGGCTCAGGCTTTTTTGAAACATGTGTGTCATATGATTTTTTTAAGAGAATAAAGCATATATTTTCTTAGCATTGCTTTTCACCTATTTATTATAAAGTATCCCCCCCCCCCCCCCCCCCCCCCCACCTTTTTTTTTTGTAAAAATTTGGTTTGGTTGCCATGGGTGGCCTTGTTGTTATGCCCTCATATGCTCTGTCCCCAGAGGATGGGAAATTATTTGGAGGGGGCAAGCTGCCATTGTCAAAATCCACCAACCAACTGGTTGTACTGGCTAAGGAATTCTGGAAATTGTAATAAAAAAGGTAACTTGCCTGAGGACTGAGGACTGCCCCTCCCTCTTCCCATTCTTGATGTACTATTTGGAATTTTTATTATTTTAATATGGTCCCAATAAATCTATCACATTTGTATGGGTTACCTTTTGTCTCCAGCAAGGTATACTGATAGCTACTGAGAAAAAATGTTCCACTTCATGTTAACATGTGTTTTCTGGCTCTGGGCATTTGGGTACTGTGAAATACCTTTGTTTCTGTATCCACAAACACTCCCATGACATGGGGCACCTATACATCTTTGCAATATGTTGGAATTCGTATAGGGCTTCAGAAAATAGCTCTTTCTTTCTTTCTCTCTCTCTCTCTCTCTCTCACACACACACACACACACACACACTGAACTGAACATTATCTGAGAATCTGGTTTGACTGCCCCAGAGTTTTAAAAAGTTACTTTCTGAGACTACCATTCCCATGGCTATGCTGGTTGGGGGATACTGGAAGCAAGTTTTTCAGGTGTGTTGATTCAGTCAAAGAAGCCACAGCCCTGAGTTTGCAAGACCCAAGCAATTAATGACCAGAAACCTTGGTGGTTTCTCATTCATGTGTGTGTATATGTGTCTTCAAGTTGCCTGTCAACTTATGGTGATGCCATGAATTTCATAAGGTTATCTTAGGCAAAGAATACTCAAAAATGGTTTTGCCAGTTCCTTCCTCTGAAATATAGCATACAGTACCTGGTATTTGTTGCCAGTCTCCCATTCAAGTACTAACCAGAGCTGATCCTACTTAGCTTCCAAATTAGCAGGATCTGGTGCTTTTAGTGTATTTGGGCCCTTCTGTCATTCATGTCTATGTTGTGTGCCTTCAAATTATTTCTGACTTATGGTGACTCTAAGGCAAAGCTATCATGGGGTTTTCTTGGCAAGATTTGTTCAGAGGAGGTTTGTCATTGCCTTCTCCTGTGGCCAACAGCATGTGACTTGTCCAAGGTCACCCAGTGGGTTTCTGGCCAAGCAGGGATCAAACCCTGGTCTCCAGAGTCATGTCCAATGCTCAAACCACTAGGAGCACCAAAAATTAAGATCGACTTGATGGAAAATAACTAGCAAGTAGTTCTTTAAAATATAGCATTCCAAAGCTGTGGTATCCATCCAGCTGTTGGTGTCCATCAGGTGCCATGGCTTAAGCATAAGCTGTTTGACTATGGTAAATCTTTGTGTTTAGCCGTATAGGTAATTGAGAGGAAGGTCCCATTTCCAGCTTTACTGTGCAGTTCCTATCCTTTTACCATCTTGACCACCCATAATAGCAGAAGGTTTGTCAAGGTCTGGAGAGCCATCCACCTGGGCCAAGAGTATGACAGGATCTATTGTTTCCCTTTTAGCTTTGCATCTCTCCTTTTATGATTAAATGAAGATAGAGAAGCATATCATGACAACTGATATTTAAATTGTGTTTAAAAGGGCAGGTGTGCAGGAAGAGGAATGTGTGATAATAGCTAACTTCTCTTAGTCTGAGAATAGGGATGGGAACCATGTGGCCCCTCAGATGTTGCTAAACTGCTGCTTCCAGCATTTTTCACCATTAGCTATGCTGGTTAGGGCTGCTGGGAACTGTAATCCAATAGCATCTGGAGGAGCATACGATTCCCAGTCCCCAAGGATAAGAACAAGTTTTCCAGCTACCACCACTCATGTTAAGATGCTGTGACAAAAGTGGGCTTCAGTCCAACTAGTCTTTCAAAATAACTGCTGAATGAACGTAGATGAAATGTATTTGGCATCAATTTTGTTACATTCATTTTGCAACCATGCTTTCATTCATAATGCATCAAGCAGATCACATTTTCCTCAATTGTTCATGATTAATTTTTATACTTTTATCCTAGCCAATAACCACATACAACAATTTTACAAAATCCTCAGCCTATGTTTGGTTTGAAGTTGTGCATAATCCACTTACTAAGCTGAGTAGTATATTCACTATATTTTCCTAACCCCAAACAGGAGAAAGATCTTTTCTAACTTCAGTTGCAATATGGAATGTGGATAGGCTTATGGGCACAATTAAAAAGAAAAGAAGGGAATCCTCATATCAAAAGTAAAGCTCTGAACATTTAATATTTAGAAGCTGCTGTGCTGTGGTATTTTGCATCTCGGTGTTGTGGACATGCCACTGGAGATCAAAGACTCATGCTGTAGAGATCCCACTTCATTTAGTAAGGCACGCATGTGCCAGCCATCTGTTGTAGCTGCTGACAGAAAACAGCAGCAAATTTCTGAAACTTTTGCCAAAAAAGCTTTATTACTCAGCAGAGATGAGTTACAAGGTACCTTGTAAGCTACATCTGGATTGCGTAGACATTTACATGGCATATATGTAAACTACAAAATTGTTCTTTCTTTTGTTTTTCCTTTCTTCTCAGCAGCACAAACATTTGGCAAATAATGTCCTCAATGGGCTTTATCCTTTTAGTGAGGTGCTTCCACCAAAAAAAAGAGAAGTTGCTTTTAAACTGTTTTTCTATGTTAGTAATATTGGGGTTTCAGAACCTACGTCCCTGGGAGTTAATGGGAATGGTCAGATAGTGCATGTGGTTGGTAACTTATGATGCTACAACTACTGCCGATTCCTGTGCTTGGCAAGGATCTGACCTCTGCAAGGAGAAAACCCCCAGTACTTGGAATACTTGGGGCTGCCAGAGTGGTGAGCATCAATGGAGGCAGTTTTGATGGGCTTCAAAGACTTTTAAGGTACCTTTTTGATGGAATGTTTTGCATTCTTTCTGTTCAGTACACCAATGAACAGAAAGAATGCCAGGGCCAAACCAAGATGTATTTCCCACCTGGAGCAGAGTAGGAATTGCCCACCCCAGCACCAAATCAAGTAGTGTAGGTCCCAAAACTAAGTTGTTCTGACATAGGAGGCAGAAAAATCCTGTGAGTAGCCCTTACCATCGCTGGCAGTTGAACAGCAAATTAAATAACTAACAATTTGCCATTTGTAGTGACTGCCTCACTGCCTCATGGTAGGGCTGTGCCTGACAGCAGGATAGGGCTGTGCCTGTGATTCTTGTGGCACCACCTCAATGTCTTCACCTACAGAAGAGCCAGGAATACTCAATAGTGCTTTGCCATTGCCCTCCTCTTAAATTTAGCATATAGCACCTGGTATTCCCTGGTTGTCTTCCATCAACATCTTTGCCAGGGCTGACCTGGCTTGGAATCTTGTCTCTTCAGGGTAATTAGGCCCCAAATTTGCCACATTGGGCCTAAATATGGTGTGACTAAAAACTGGAGGAAATAAATGGGGTATCAGGAAATATTTTTTCTGACTATCCTTCCTGCACAGAACTATCCTTTGGAGTTATCCCTCTGTTGGTATTAGATCTCAATACCTGCATGAGACAGCAAGTTTCACCATTATGCCCATTCAGAGATTTAATGCCAAATTTACCCATATAGCAGCACATAATCTTAACCCAGTGGTAATCAAACTTTTTACCCTTGGGATCCCCCTTTACATCTACATGCAGATGTCATGTCCCCACCATTCAACATAGTATATGAATAGAAATATTCTGTTTATTTAGTGTGCATATTTTCATTTTCATATTCACATATATTCATATTTTAACATGTTATAAGGGATGAACATCATTCAAATTAGAAATTTATTTAAGTAAATTCAATATTTAACTCAATGCATGTGTAAATTTTACACAGAAAAAAGTTTGGGAAGAGGAGAAGGAGGGATCAAAATCTCAAAGTCTTGTGCCCCCCTTGAGCAACTCTCACATGCCTCCTGGGGGTCCTGCCCCACCATTTGAGAACCACGGTATTAGCATACAAATCAGTCAAAATTCGTTGAACTAAAATAGACTCACAGATCAATCACTTGCACAAGAGTCACTGCTGTTTGGCAAATCAGTATTCCTCTAAAAGAAAGAAGACTGTTTGACAGGTTGCTTTCCCAAGTTTTAAGCAGGACTTTGAAAAAATTATTTTTGATTAAAACCCCAAAATCTCCTAGCCAACATGCCACTGTCCATGTAGACTGTAGGGATTCTGGAATGTATAGTCCAAAAAAGATAAACTTTCCATGCTGTAATATTATTTTTGGTGTCCTTCGAACTCTGGTTTTTTTAGCATTGCATATTTTTATCCCAATTAATATGGGTCAAGTAAATCCTGTTTACATTTATAGCAGAGTAAAACAAATGGGAGGAGGGCTACTGGATATTTGGGGAAGGTATAGGGCAAGTGTGGGAATCACGCACCTGTCCAAGAACTATAGGAATACAGTCCTCATCTATTTTAGCCAGCATAGCCAATGGTGAGGAATGATGGGTGCTGCAGTCCAACAGCAACTGTGGAGGGACTCATGCTCCCTACCCCAGACATAAAAGTTTATCGCACAGCTTTCTGGCAACGTTCTGGATACTAAATGAGAACAGAACAGAACACATTTTATCGCACGGCTGCGTTCCCATCCAGATCCCAATTGGTGTTCAAAGTGTCCCTCGCCCGTCCCAGAGTGAGAATTGTTAAAAAGGGTTCTCAGTTGGCAGGAATGTTTTCGGACCGTTTCAGGTGATTTCAGTGCGATAAGCCAACCAATTCTCGACCTATGCTTGTGTTCTGATTGGCTAGGACAATTTCCTGCCCTCCTGTCCTAGAACGTCTACAATCTCTACTGTTCCTCGACCGGAGCGCACCACAAGTATTGTAAAATTTAATTATATTTTTATTAATGTAATATTTTTTTTCCTGAGAAAAAGAATGATCAGGATGTAAACATCTCCGTAGCATGCTTTTGGATGGAGAATTTTCCCTCTCATACACTGAGCACCTAATAGACAAGAGAGAAGCCAGGAAAAGGGAACAGCCCTTAGGGCAAGCAGGTGTGTGTCTGTCTGTCTGTTAGGGAGGGAGAGAGGCCTCTGCCTGTATATGTTTTCCCGCTTTCCAAACTTTCTGAGTCGCAGCCCTTCTGTCCCTCCGACCTCGGCACCTTGGACCAACCCCCCTCTCCAAAGTCAGGGTGGGCAAGGTTCCCCCCCCAAAGCAGAGGTATCCCCTGGCCAGCTCTCTTCCTCCTCCGCAGCCGCAATGTCTTCCCCTTGGCTCCATCTTGCCTTCCTCTTCCTGCCTGTCTCTCTTTATGGGTGGCTCCAGCAAGCCGGGGAGGGGGGGTGTCAGACCCATGAAGTAATAAGATCATAGAGTGATGACATCACTTACTTCTGTGGGACTAAAATCCTCGCTAGAACAGTATGCATGTGCAAAAGAAGAACTGCTTGAGAACGACTTCGGCTGCAGTAACGGAAACACAATATATGCAGTGCGATAAAATGTGTTCTCATACCGTTATCATTACATTACAAAATATCGAATGCAGTAACAGCCGTTCCCATATCATTTCTCCATGGAACGTTACAGGGACTCTATGGGAACTTTACAGGTACTGGTGTGATAAACTTAATTGATAACACATGACCAGTTCCCATAGTGATGCAGTATAGACTGCAGTGGCAAACAGGTATGAAAAGCAAGTTTAATATTCCAAAACACAGTTCAGATGTGAGTGAATTGTTTTGAAGGGTATTGTCCGGGATTGCTGCCAGCAATCTCTGACTTATGCTGATAACCAAGCCTGCAGCCAACACGTGTAGGCAAAACAAACCTTGTGGAGAAGCAGTCAAAGAGCAAGCCGAGGAAACAAGCCGATGTCGGGGTAGCAGAAAGTCAAGCGTGCCGAAAGATGAGCCGAAGTCAGGAAGCCAGAAAGCAGCATGGTCAAAACAGTCTGAGGTCACAATAGCCAAGAGATAACAAAGGTCCGCTCCGAGGTCAAGATAACAAAGTAGCAAGGTAACAAGATATCAGGAGCTAGAGCGACAGCAATCACACCAAGGGCTCATGCAATAAACTCTAGCAACAAACTCAAGCCTCTCTCCCACTTAAATCAGGGAAACTCTCCCTCGAGCCACCTGAGGCTGGTTTGTTAATTGTCTTTCTGCAATCCTCCTGGATCTGCACCTGCAAGCACTCTTGGCCCTTCTCTCTTGATAAGAAGGCACCTGCAGGCAAGCCTCGTCTCCAGAGTCACCACTAGGCTGTGGCACCATAGGAGGCCTCTCCTCAACACTAGGACCTGGTTGGACCTCCTGCTCTGGGGAAGCACAGCTGGGACCTGGCAGAGCAGAACTAACACCTGGCGTAGCCTCAATCAGCCCTTGCTCTGGAGGAGGCTCATCCTCCTCCTCATCCTCCGAGAGCTCATCTTGGCTGGCCATGACAGGTATCCATTTCATGAATGACTCTGATCCCAGGATTAATGTATAGTCTGCTTACCTATCTGTAGTGAGATTTTTGGGTCACATGGCATCCTGCTTTATGTATGTAGCATATAATTAAACCTGATTTTCTTTTATCTTCAAGTGAGCATGGCAGAGTAGTCCTGATTCAAATCATGCGTCAAGAAACTTTCTGACTTTAATTCTCCTAAAAGAACAAGACATCCATGAAGATAAATTGGCATTGTCACTTAGGACCCTACCCTTTCTTCTGTAGAATGATGGATAAGTGTGTGTGTGTGTACAGTATATATATATAATATGTTCACTAAAGTTGTGGCCAATGTTTCCACCCAGCAGCTCTTCCTTGCTAGGTGCAAAAGTTGGTGCACCAGCACACCAATTGACATATGATTGTTAAGTAAATTGGTTGATTAATTTTAATTATGGATACATGCAAGGAAGCATTAGTCAGCTTTCTATGGTTAATAAACATATTAGACTTTGTTTTGGAAGTCTTCACCACCATGCCTGGTAGAACAGAGCTGAAATCACTCTTTCAAGTGTCCTGTATGAATTGGTTTTATTTTTGTTTCTATTGAAGAGAGATAGTGGCCTTTAACTATGTAATGGGAACTTTTCTAGCTATCCAACAGTTTTCCATTTTTCACTGGTTTAAGGCTAAAAGTAAACTTTTACAAAATAAAATAAATGCCTTCATGTGTTGTTATAACAATCAAAGGCGGGTTACAGACGGGCAAAAAGGGATGTACTCATGACGTCATGAAGGTAGAGCCTTCAGACGGGCTTTACCTGAATGCCTTCATGAACACGCCCCCCCGCACGCCCCAAGCGGGAAGAAGCGGCATTAAAAAGGTGCTGCTTTTTTCCGCTTCTTTTCTGTTTGATACGTACCTGCGCAGCTCCGTCTGTAAGCTGCTGCACTGATACGTCAGAATTGCTACGCTGCAAATATAAGTTGCCGGTTTAAAAGCTCCGTGTCAGCTGCGTCCCATAATGGTCGGGGTCCCGGGACATGCGTGGTTTGCAGTCAAGCTTTAATTGCAACGTCCGCTGCCATGGAGCTGCGGAAGCTGCGGCACAGCTGCGGCGCATTTTAAGCCTCGTAACCCTAACCCTAGAGCCACTTGTGCGCATGCGTTGCTAGAACCGCGGGAAGTTGTAACTTTTGCCGGCGGATGTTTTGGTTGTAGAAAGTGAAAAGGGAAAGTTTGGGATTTAAAGTGACCCCCTACACACATTCCTGCGCCATTCTCACCTGGGAACGGGCACAGTTTGGCTGCTCCTGGCACAGCTGTGTGGCGGCTCCCCTTTGCCACCAGGCAGGATGGCTCAGCCATCCACCAGCACCCCGAAAAAAGGCAGGGGGACGTCTTGGTCTCATACTGAGACGGCTGACATTATAGCTATATGGTCCCAGAAACTGGAGTAACTGCAGAAACTGGAGCAGTCCTACCTGAATGCTGACACATATCGAGAAGTGGAAGAAGCCATGAGAGCTGCTGCACCGGTACACCAGAATTGCTACGCCGCTACTTTAAGTTGCCCATTTAAAAGCTCCGTCGCATAATGAGTTGGGGTCTTGGAACATGCGTGGTTTGCAGTCAGGCTTTAATTGCAACGTCCGCTGCCATGCAGCTGTGGAAGCTGAGGCACAGCTGCGGCGCATTTTAAGCCTCGTAACCCTAACCCTAACCCTAACCCTAACCCTAGAGCAACATGTACGCATGCGCTGCTTGGAAAGTTTGGACTTTAAAGTGCACCCCTACATACATTCCTGTGCCATTTTCACCTAACAATAAAAAACGCTAAAACTGTAAATATTGACATATGTACAAAGGAGGTGAGGGGAGATGGCAGGGGGACAGTGGTGGCAGCGGAGACAGCTGTGGCTGCGCATTGCAGATTCAGCAGGAGCGCGGGGACCAAAGGAAAGGAGGCATCCATGATGCTGGTGACACTGGCAAAGTGCAAGCGGACAAGGATGCCAACACCAGCTGATCACCAGCTGGCAGGAGACCACCTTTGTTTTAAAGGGGCTTGGGCACTTTAAATGTGCCCATAGGCTTTCTGCCGGCGCTGCTTAGCGCTGCAGCTGCAAAGCTGCGCACCTCTCATGCGGCAAAAGAAAAAAAAAAGAGACCCCGGAGCTTGAATGTGCCCAAGACCTTTTCATGCCCTCTAAACTTGCCCCCAAAGGCAAAGGGCAACTAGAGAGGGCCTGGGATCAAGGGGCAGGGAGCACTGACAAGGCACTAGGTCCCATGATGTCCCATAAAGACATCATTTCGCCTCCCAGGGCATGTGTTCCCTCCCAGCCCTATCTACTCTATTCTACCCTTCCTGTTCTCTCCTCCCACCATGCCTGGCTCACTGGTCCCCAAACCAGCAATCTCCAAACTCTGTCCTCCCAGGCGTTTGGACTTCATCTCCCAGAATCCCCAGCCACCTTGCCCTGTGGTCTAGGATTCTGGGAGATGAAGTCCAAACGCCTGGGAGGACAGAGTTTGGACATTGCTACCTCACACCACTCCTGCCTAGCTTTAAAGTCACAGGGAAAAAGTTTAAAGGGGCTTGGGTGCTTTAAATGCGCAGACAGGCTTTCTGCCGCCGCTGCTTAGCGCTGTAGCTGCGAAGCTGCGCACTTCTCATGCGGCAAAAGAAAAAAAAAAGCCGCGGTTTGGGCCGCCCGTGCGGAAGCTGCCTCTCTTTTTGCAGCGTCCTCCGAGGCGGCGGTATGGAAACTCCGGGTCCGAAACGGACCCAGGTGAGGCGTCTTCACTGCCCCCCGTGTGGAAGCTCCAACACCTGAAGCACGCCCCCGGGGCGGGCCATCTGGAGGCTCCGCATTCAGCTGAATACACCTCCAAGACGTCTTCTCCTGCCCATCTGTAACCCGCCAAAGTTTGGCAGAACAGCCTTCTTACAGATAGTATGCAGCTGCACTTCATAAAATGTTTATCAGTGCTTGGTTTCATAACAGGTGCATGAATGTTAAGGATCTCACAACTAAGAATGACTGGCAATCCAATGAGAGCTGATAGTTAACACCAAACATTTAGCACAAGATGATGTAGAAAATACACAGTGTGAACCACATATGATTGGTATTATATCATGCAGCCCAACACATTAATACTAAACATATTTACTTGGATGTAGGCCCTTCCTGAATTTGATTCCAAGAATGTGCTGTCTTAGTTTAGTCAAAGTTCTGAAGACTTTGAATACTGAGTGATGAGAAGTGTGGGTGGGTGGCAGTGGTGGCAATGATGTCATAACAGCCTCTCTTTAATAATACTTTTCCCTGAGGAAAATAAACACCAAACCCTCTGTATTTGTAGATGCTAATTAATTTAAGCATTGGGTGTTTGAGAGAGAACTAAAACAGGGACGGGTGGTGTAGCTGAACTGCAAAAAAGTCATTTATCTGGCAGAACTACTTTGCATCCACAACTTAGATTTTCCTGTCCCGTCTCTTTACTGCTGTGGAAACATGAGGCAGATACTGACATGGTTTAACAAAGACTGATACACAGACTGAGTCTCCCCTAACTGGAATTCCAAAATCCAAAGTAGTCCACATGGGTGGCTGAGATAGTGACACCACTGCTTTCTGGTGGTTCAGCGGACACTGATTTTGTTTCATGCACAAAACTATTAAAAATACATCATGTATAAAATTACCTTCATGCTATGTATATAAAGTATATATAAAACATAAATGAATTGTATGTTTAAACTTGGGTCCCATTTCCAAGATATTTCATTATATATATGCAAATATTCCAAAATAAAAAAAAAATCCAGAATTCAAAACACTTCTGGTCCCAAGCATTTCAGTTAAAAGAGATTCAACCTGTATATGTCAACTCCAAATATTTCTTCCAGTTTAGGACATGGATCTGTGGCAGTAGCTACTGGATCATAAAAAATATATTTTCATTATTTTAGAGAGAAATCAAATCCAGATTTCTGATAATGATTTATATCCCACCCAAAATAAAGGTTCAGTCTGATCCTGTGCCCCTGGGCAAGCTTCTTGTCCATGGACCACCAGTTTAAAGGCAGTGGGAGAGAGAGTGAATAGTTCTTTTGCACACTGAGAGATTCCAGAATCTGGTGTTGGGTCAATGTTTACTTTCTGCTAAAGGCTCTCATGTAAGATCCTGTAGGGCTGCTACTCAGAATTCTTCCACACACATGTGAGGCCACAAAGGGAAACTGAGACTTCTGGGCTACAGTGACTTCAGCATTTCGTTACATTCAGCTTATTTTCCTTTTCACCCTGCTGAATTTAATTAGTACACTTCTTTTATTTTCTAGAGCTTGGCAGAGAAAGAAATTTGGATGAAAGAGAACAGGCTGGAGCTTTACTTTGAAATTTTCAAGGCAGTGTTTATTGATAGAGAAAGCTTGACATAAATGGAGTGAAGTGATGGGCATACATCACTAAAGAATGCACAATATGTTTGGTTTTTGCTTGATGGATTAGCAGCCCAGGACTCTTACTGGGAATCTGTTTTCATGGACAGAATATCATACTGGAAAGATGCTGTCAGAATGCAAGCAATGGCAGTGGCCTCTATGGTGACTTTTGTGTTCTTTTAAATGAAGGAATGTGAATTCTCACTTCTGAGTATGATTTGCCTTTACACCTGCTGTAATAGGCTATTAGCACATTCTTTACATTGAAGGATAGTCAGGAGTAACTAGATGAAGCTCATTCAACAACTTCACCCAATGTAGGTGGACTGATTCTCTTAACAGAGCAAGTTATATAATCACTCCGTTGTGTATTAATACATTACATGACTGCCACCAATCTGCATTGTGCTGACATACTGGAACATATGAGGACCTTTTCTTCATTTCATAGGCTCTCCTTCCTCTACCACTGTTCCTCTAGCTGCGAAAGACATTGCTGTCGCTGTTTTGAGCTGCATGGAAGATCTCCTCAGGTTTAATCCTAAACAGATCATGTGTATAGAGAGTTAGATCATAGGCATTCTGTGATACAATTGTACAATGCACCTTATTTTATAACCTAATCTACTAAGTTTAGCAGAGTACAGTGTGACTGAGAAACAGGCCCATTTAATGTTGCTACAACAAGTAAATGATTTTGAATAGAAGTTTCAGGCAACCCAATCACTTTCTTATATTAGACTCACAGATCTGGAAGGGACCACAAAGGCCACCTTGTCCAACCCACTGTCATACATGATTACACAGTTAAAACATTTCTGAAAGATTCCCATGTATGCTCTGCTTAAAGGCCTCCAAAGAAGGAGAGTCCACCACCCTCCAAAGCAGTCTACTCCACTGCTGAATAGCTCTTGCCAACAGGAAGTTTTTCTTAAAGTTTAGTTGGAATCTTTTTCTTGTAATTTGAATCTATGGATTAATCCTTAATTATGTCTGAATACTGTATTTTCCTTTAACTGAAAACTAATGGAACAGTTTTTAACAATGTAATGAGTAACCACAGTGACTTATTTTTTAAACACTGTAATATGGGGTGGGCAACTGGGCAACTGCAGTTTTCTACACCTGGGACCATCAAGAGGGGGTCATGAACTGCCAGAAAATTGGAAGTGGGAGAAACAAAGGTGACCAGAAGTCCAGTTCTGATTTTGTTTTTGTTTTTTAAATGGTAGCACAAGGAATCCTTGCAACTTATGTAAAAGATGAATTGCCACTGCTGAAGTGCTGGTTTACTTTTGGAGGCAGCAGGGAAATCTGCAGGACCTCAGAAAAGCCTGGCAGGATGTGTGTGAGAGAGCAGTCTCAAGGCCACACTTTGTCCACTCTGGCTGTAATGAATGAATTACTGTTATCTTTAAAAGTCTGCTCCTGACCAAAATCATTTTTATGAAGGGGAAGGTATTAATGCCAGGATGAATCAACCAAAGCACGCCTGCAACACTTTGAAAGAAAAGAGAGACAGGCACCTGTATGACAAGCAGGCAGGCAAACAATAGTTTTTATGGTTAAAACAAGTTCGCCATGTGCTGACAGGTTTCCCTGTCAACTAAATTACAAAACTAGGAAGAAGCTGAACGCTCTCCACAACTGGTAGTGAAGTGTTCCTTTTCCATGCTGCAGCTATCTTGTCCTTATGAGGCACCACAGCTTACTTCTTTGCTTTAAATTATCAGTAAAGTCCAGTAAAGATAGAAGTGTTTTTTTTTTTCTTTTCCTGGGAAAAGGTTGCCTTCTTGCTAGGAGTCCCTTTTAACTCATGAACACTTAGGTGCCACACAAGCTTGTGTTGGATAATGAAGAAAGAGGGGTAAAAAAATTTAAGCAGGCCCAGAGGCATATAAAAATATACGTTGCTTTTCTGCCCTTTCCCAGATTCACTCAGTATAGTACAAATATCTTACACTGCCCCAATACAAATAAAATTACAGCAGCAGTGGAGGTAAGCATAACCTTTACTTTAAAAAATTTTTTTATTAATAATGTACAACTCATTATACAGCGCTGTGTACATTTACAGCACTATAGAAATAAACTATAATAATAATTCAAAACAGTTTAGAACAGAAAACACGTTAGAACAGAAGTCAGCGTCAAACCCTAGATTTTCTGCATTATGCTGTCATGGGATTTCATTAAGAAAATAGGGTGTTACAAATCTTTCTCTGTCAAAATAATCAGATGGGGGCTAATGACAGGAGAAGGAGGGGAGTGAAGCGTCATGCTCCTGTCCTTATCATGTGATTGAGCAAAGATTATCAGACGATGTTGCAAATATCCCATCAGTTAAGCGGAATTGTCCCATGATAACCTGTTAATACTGAAGTGATGGGACAATTCCTCTTCATTGATGGGATATTCATGGGTGTCATGGACTGTCCTGGGCCTGATTTAGAGGCACAGTCAGAGGACTCAGACTCTGAAGATATAGGGGAGGCTGAGACAGGGGCAGTCCCAGAGGAGGCTCAGGAAGCTGCAGAGGGAAAAACAGACTCTATGGCCTCTAGGCTGCAGGTGCTAGGACCTATGCAGAAAAGACAGGTCAAGGAGTCTTTGAGGCATTCTTCCAGGCTAGAAGCCAAGTTAATAGGTTTCAGTTGAAAGTAGCAGAGGGAATCTGGGGAGACACAGAAGAGCCTGGACGCCCAGGGATATGAGATGGGATAGAGGCTTCTCTTCTCTCTTTCCCAAAGAGAATCTGGGGAGACACAGATGAGCCTCGGATGCAGCCGCTATTCATTGGCTGCCCCCCAAAAAACAACAACAAACAAACAGAAATGGGAACGGGGAGCAAAATAAACCGTGTCAAAGTGTTTCAAATCAGGTGACGACACTTGTGACGTCTGAAGCCTAAGCGCTTGATTGATAGCTTGCGGACACAAATGGGAACGGGGAGCAAATTACTCCGCTTTAAAATACAGCGATTTAAAATAAGTGGGAACGAAAACAGGGTCTAAATAAATCAAGGTACTTTGCCCCCTTTCCTAATGGAAACTATGGAAAAAATTCGAATTAGATTTGGAAAATAATCCAAGTCAGAATCGCGCCAATATAAGCTGTTTTATCTGCCAAGTGGGAATGGGGCTTTAGATGTTGCAAGGAAAGTGGCTGGATAGCAACCACGGCTAGGCTTTGCTTCTAGTACCAACTTGGCTCTGATGGGTCCCCTTTGGGGTCACCTCTGATGACCCCACCCTCTGCCCCACCAGCCCCATTGCAGGTGTTGTCACATTTGTATTTGAACTTTTGTCCAAGCCTGTGTGTGTGTTCTTAATGTAATATGGGAATCTAAATTTGGGAGGTATTGCCTAGAAATACTGAATATTTTCTCCAGCTTTAACTGTATCAAAAGCTGCTTAATTATATTGTCCTCTTGGTAACAACCTATAGCGTCTTTATTCAGTGTTGGAAATGATCACAGTGATCAGACCCATTGAAGAGGGCCATCACTGGGTTGAAAAACACATATTTTTAATGTAGAAAGTTCAGCTTCAAGCCATGGTATCTGTACCTCCAGTTAAAGTTATCAGATGAGTAATCATGAGGGATACCTCTGCCTCTGACTTCTGCCAATGAGAGTAGACAAGACAGAAGGACAAAAAGTATAAAGCAATGTCATTTGGGAGGAAAGTCATTATTAAAAAAATACTGTACTCTTTCTGACCACTCAGGAACTACAGAAACTAGTTCTACTGTCCAGCTAAAGAGATGAGCAACAGTGACATCTAACATGTCATGGTAAGAATGTAGAATTACGGAAGGGAAAATGTGGAACAAGTACCCAAAATTGTAAACGAAAGAATAAGAAACCCTTCAAAATGCTGAGACAATATACACAGGCATAATGGAATATATGGGTGGTATACTGAAAAATAAATCTAAAATATTCATTCAAAGTTCCATATGTCTTTGTGAAGAAGCAGTACAGATGAATTCAATCCCAGCCATGTACACATTCATGTGTTCAAAGTTTTATTGATGAAAAACACATACAGTGTTTGCTTTGTTACAGTTTTTGCATTGTTGATAGGTTGTCACTTTCAAAGCGTCCCATCTCTGATGTGGCTTCTGGGGGAGTGCAAATTACTACAGATTACTGTCTAGTAATTCAGCAATTTATTTCTTGATTCCCAAACCTAAGTTTGGACCAGATGAGAATACCATTTTAATCAATATAACTGAACAAATAATAAATTTAGTTTGATAAAACATCTTGCTGCTCGATAGCTGTAAGAACAAGAACACTACTTAGTCATTTTGTGTTTAAATCTTTTTAGTTTAGATAGCAAAAATGAAGTAGCTTTAAGAGTCTGTTCAATAAATTCATTGACTAGAACTCCTTTGTAAAGTTGCTCAGTTTGTGGCTTACATAATAGTGACTTCCTCAAACTTTACATATTCTTCCCTCGATTGGCTACATCTGTTGGGAAATTGTGGCATAGATTCCTCATGTTCAAGGCTATCTGCATAGGCCAGAATACTCTGGGATCAGCCTGGAGTATTTTGGCCCCGAAGCTGGCCTGAAGTCATCCTGTTATGTGCGTGCTCTGGAGTGACGTCGGGCACTGTTTGCATGTGTATCTTGTTGTGCTGCCTGCTGCTGGAGTCTGAAAATGAGGTGCCCAGTGTCGATCACATGGCTGGGCGCCTCTTTCTGACATCAGAGGGAGTGACTTGTGCCATCACCGGTAGGTGGCAAAGTGGGATGCAGGGCCGGCACTAGGTATTTGGCTACCCTAGGCGAGAAATATTTTGGCACCCCCGTCACCCCTCAAAATTATTTTAACCCCTTTATTTCCACTGTTTCGTTTGTTAAAACTAAACATGACATAATACTTAGGTTCCAATCCCTTGTCATAGTATTGAGAATTAGTCAGAAAGCCAATTAGGTTTTTACAGGTTAAAGACTTTTTTATTGCTGTGACACTGAAATGGAGTTTCAATAAGAAACACAGGAAAATAATGTTTTTAATGCAAAACCATAAATTGGACTGTTCTGTACAACTCAGATACACACTCTCCTTTCAGCCAGGGGAAGAAGAAAACACACACACTGAAATGTTGTGTTGCCATGAATAAATCGGACTGTACTGTACCACACATATACACACAATCCTTTCAGCCAGGGGAAGAAAACACACACACACACACACACACACTGAATTGTGTTGGTGTCATGAATAAATTGGACTGATGCTGGGTTGTCATGAATGCACTGGACTGTACACCGCACGCATACACACACACACACACTGAAATGCTGTGTTGCCATGAATAAATTGGACTGTACTGTACAACATACACACACACAATAAATCACAATCCTTTCAGCCAGGGGAAGAAAACACACACACACTGAAATGTTATATTGCCATGAATAAATCAGACTGTAATGTACAACACACATACAGACACTCTCCTTTCAGCCAGGGGGAAAAACACACATACCAAACAACCCTCAACACCATAACAATAACAACAACACGCCAACAAAATACTACAGTACAGTACTAGGGAAAGGGTAGGAGAATTTTGTGAGGGGACGAAGAGATGGGAGCACGCAAGGCAGCGCGAGGTGTAAGCCACGCAGGTGCAGGCACACACCTGGCTCCTTCTCCACGTGCATGGGGGCACATGCCTGGATGTCTCCTCAGGCCCAGCGGTCCACTCACATACACACATGCCTCTCAACAGACACGGAGGCAATGGTCAAATGACTGACTTACTGACCGACTGAGAGTAGTGTCTCTTCTGTTTCCCCCCTCCTCCTCACCTTCGCCCTCCCAAGCCAAAGCCTTGCGGGGGTTGAGAGGAGGAGAAGGAGGTTGTCTATGTACAGGGCTGCCCCTAAATTTTGCCACCCTAGGCAGCTGGCTAGTTCACCTATGAGCTGGCCCTGGTGAGATGCATTATAAACAGCTTACACCTGTCACTCTGGGGGGTTCTGGATTTTCTGAGAAGATCTGGAGCGAAAGGTGAGTTTTTAAAATTCTGTACATATACTATAGGTTCAGTGGTTGTACATCATCAGGACAGATTACACCAGAATCAGGGATTGAGCCCTGAATTATCCAGACTGATCGCCATGAGGCCTGTGTGATGGACTATGTACTCCTATAGTAAATAGTGAGGAATACCTTTAAATTCTGGCAGTCGATATGGTGAAGAATGAGCAGGTAGCACCACACTGAAGGATCAATACTAGCATGTCTCTTCATCAAAACAATCATGAAGTAGTTTTACTAACTCCAGTATCATTCTTCCCCTCCAATGCTAGACTAAAAAAATCCCAATCCAGCCTAGGCACTTGTCTGATATTTGGAGATGATAGGCGTTGTAGTCCAACATAACAATAGGGGCATGTTGCTTTTGGATACCAAGGACTCTTAAAACTGAGTAAGATTTCTTGCTTAGCCATCTTGAGAAACAGTAGATGAAGAAAGCACTGTAACATATTGTTAAAAGAAGGAAGAATTCCCAGGAAGTGTGCTTCTTCTGTCCTCTAGGCTCTGAAATGTTTCTGGACATTAATGGAACTGAGTAAGTCATTACTTAAGCCCTGTTGATCTCAATGAATCTGCTGTATTTGGGATGAAAATTTAATTTATCCCAGAGATTTTATCTGTATCCCAGACATTGGATTCAAGATGACTCACAAGATTAATTTTTGAAAAAAGAGGTACAGTCGGCCCTTCTTATACACGGATTTTTTATACACGGATTCAAGCATCCATGGTTTGAAAATGTTAAAAAAGGCCTAAATTTCATATATCAAACCTTGATTTTCCATTTTTTTTATAAGGGACACCATTTTGCTATGGTGTTATATTTAATGGGACTTGAGCATCCACGGATTTTGTTATCCATGGGGGATCTTGGAACCAAACCCCAGCGTATAACAAAGGTCCACTGTACAAGTAAAAAAAATTTTTTTTTTTAATTAAAATATTAAAATATAAGTAGATTAAAATATTTAAACACCACTGAATGAAAAGACAATTTATAAGCACACGGATAAATTAAACGCAGTATCTGCCCACTCATTAAAAGCCCCATCCTCACCAGTCAAAAGCCAACATGGATAAAATGGTCTTTTTCTACCAGCAGAAAAACAACAAGGAGAGAAGCAGTCTGGCTTCCATTGGAAGGGAGTTCCACAGTTCAGGTTCAACTACAAAGAAAGCCCTCAGTTAAAAGAATTTGTACAGGCAGCAAAGGGGTTGGGGATTTGGATGGGTGGGTTAGGCCATCTGTAGGTCGGAGTGGAAAACCCTGAGGGCCTACCTGTGCTCTTTTAAGTCTTTAAAATGCTGGACAGCATGCAGTAATTTTGAGTTACTACAGTTGCTCCTTAATTTTCTTCTCACCAGTAGACAGAAACACACAGTGTACAGACTGGTTGGCATACTCCTAAAGTTAATTTTTGGCACAAAATAAATTATCTTTCTTTGGAACATACATTCATTCCCCCTATGTCTGGAGCTTTTGCATTAAGAAATTGACTTTTTCTGAAATCATTTGCTTGTTGCCAGATTTCATTTTGCTTGTTGCCAGATTTCATTTTTAACTCCGTTCAGTGCAAAGGAGACTTTGTTAGGAAGGCTTTCCTGATGCTATTTTTGCTTCACACAGTCCATGTTTTTAAAATGACAGCTATCCTTACATGATGACAGTTTGGTGGTGTAAAATGGTTATCACAAATTGATTTTTGTGTGCTGATTTCAATGCAACAAATTTATTTATTTATTTATTTATTTATTTATTTATTTATTTATTTATTTATTTATTTATTT
>NC_056526.1:58865898-58942384 GCF_019175285.1 Sceloporus undulatus
GATATCCCCACCATTTCCTCAGAACTGGGACTCAAGACAGATTACAAAATATAAAACAGATAAAAAGAATGATTAGTAAATACATGCAAGAAGTGAAACTAAAATTATACTATCAATAGGATTTCTCACTAGAAACCAATGTGACTAAACTGAGGCTATCATACTGTGGTCAAATCATGAAATGACAGGATTCATTGGAAAAAATGATAATGCACAGTATAACTGAAACTAGGAAACAAGGAAGACCACATTACAGACAGATTAATTCAATAAAGGAATCCATAGCCCTGAGTATGGAAAACTGAAGCAGGAGCATAGATGACCAGGGTTTATTTGCCATAAGCTGAAGCAGACTTGATGGCAAATGACAATAGGATTAAGAGCAATTTAAAACATATATATTAAAAACGGGGGGGGGGAACCCTCTCATATCGCTCAATAGAAGGGCTTGTGAAGAGGGTGAGGTGAAGAGAAGGGCTTTTCCTGAAGATTTCAGTGCTCATGTTCTTCTGAGAGAATACAGTCCTTCAGATAGCCTAGGCCTGAGCTCTTCATGAAAGAGTCCTTAGCACTCGAGCAGTTTATAGCTATTGAGAAATCAAGACATGCATAATCCTTTAGAGAAGAAGATGGATGCAGACATATTAAAACAAGGATAGTATGCTATCTTAAATGAATATGGATTATAAAGTCATACTCAGAATTTAGAATACTATTTTTAAAGTAAAATGTTCTCATAACACATTGTAGTACTCCAAAAACAATCCCCTTGTTTTTACTGCATTATCATGCCTCACTATATTGCCTTTTCATTAATTCCTTTAATGCCATTTAAAAGTAAGCAGAAAATGTTGTTTGTTACACTGACAAGTAACATGGGCTGGAATTCATAATTTCATTTATGAATGTGTAACCTAGAGTTATACATCCGTAACTAATTTGTATTTATGATCCCTACATGTTCACAATTGTGGCAGAGAGACTGTAAAAATCCCCCAATTTTGCCTTATTTGAAGCAGCCACTGCTATAGATGGAAGTCCATTCTCCTGTTGATTGGGGCTCAGCAGACTAACATTTCCATCCACCTCCTGGCAGCAATTTCTGGCGCAAGGACGAATTGCAACAGGGATCCTGCTTCTGATTGTCATACCAGAGATTTCTCATGGGAAGAAAGTGGAAACACAAGTCTGCTGCATCCTGATAGACAGGAGAACAGACCTCTGTTGCTTACAGTGGCTACTATCCAGTAAAGAATGGTGTGTGGGGGGTGGGGTGGGATCAGGCCAGGAGATGCTACTTAGTACACCTAACTAAATAGCCGATCTGTGGCCCAAAACATACAGGCCAAATGATGCGGATTCTGGCCGCATTTGGGGTGTAGCATTCAGATGACATATGCCCCAAACACAGCCAGAAACCACGCCAACGCTGCACCATTGCTGATGAATTGGGCCAAAAAGGAACGTAAAGAATCAGCTCCTTCCCATGGCCTGGTTCAGGACCGCCGCAGTGGCCTAGATCAGGGCTGGATGCATGCGAATGGTGCCGGCATGGTCCCACCATGGTCCTTTTGGCCCATCTGTTTCAGGCCTAGAATCTCACCAGTTTTCACTTATTGTTGAAATTTGACTTCACTACACCATTATTATCAGAGTGGAGGCACTGTAGCTCATTACAATTAACTACATTACTGATTGTACTAACATGTTCTGATCATACAATTTCATCCTTGCGGCCCTATCCACCTTCTGTCCATGTATTGGGCAGAAGGTTTGACAAAGTTGTCTGTAGATTTCTAAATGACACATTCTGATGAGGGTATAGGCCAGGGCCAGCAAGCTTAGATACACTGTCCTCTTCACTGCAATTCTGTTATGGGAAAACACACAAAAAGGGTTGCTATGAAAAGAACAGTTTGGTAAGAAGTGGGGAAACATTTTCCCATATAAGGCACCCTCCAGTCTACTATGGCCATAGTGCCTTTGTGCCAAGAATTCTCACATCTTTCCTCCCAGCCCCACTCCTCTCCCTGATACTTACTCAGAACCACAAGCACCACCAGAATGAAGAGCCATTAAACTAAGGCGGAGCATGAGTTACATACACAGAACAGAAGGGGAAGTTGAATATGGGTATATCTGAGCCATCCGCAATCACATTGGACTTCCCATTCATATGAATATATATGAATACACACACACACACAAATTCTGCCTAATGGTCCCATGCCACCTGCTTACATGTTCATGATACGTTGCGTACAAGTGGTTAAGGAGTGCTCAATTTGAGCTATGTATGTCTTTCACACAGAACCTGCAGTGGCTTTCACCATGATCATAGCCTTTATTACAGTGATGAGGGTGAATCTGGGGCCTGAAGCCAGCCCTCTTCGGATCCCAGTCCAATGGCTTTCCCCAGGTGGCTGTGCCCACTTCCCATGGCACTGTCATGTTCCAGATTTTGGATAGATTTAACACATTAAAAATGTATTTTCATACATTCTAAAATACATTCTCCAGGGGATCTGTTAGCGGCAGGAAGAGCCTTGTACTAGAACTTGTGGTTCTGCCTTTTGCTACTTTGGTCCCACCCAACCACTAGAATGTGACACATCCCCCCAAGAACCTTTCTGAAATTGAATTCACCTCTTAGACTGAAAGAGGTACTTTGGCTTTGATCTTCAAAAAAGTACATTGCATAAAGTACATTGCAACATGTAAAATTCAGCCTCTTTGTCCCATTCACCCAGTCCCCTGCTGTTCTTGCCAGGGATCCATGCTCCTGTCAATTCACTGTTTCTCTTACATTTAAGTCCTATCATGGATTATATTGCTGCTGCTGCCAGTTTTGTCCCCTACTGCTGCCAACAATGCCCCCCCCCCAACAATTGCTGTTTGGATCAGTTCCATTTTGCTTTCCTTGCTGTTGACCTTGCATGTACTCACATTGGTTGCAGTCTTTGGATTCAAAACAGTTATGCACTCTTGATCTACAGTGAAATTTTCTTTCTCAGTTCTTTTCACAAGTTTTCCATATCGTTATCCAGGGCAAACCATTTAAATCACTTTGTATGTGTTCCGAGCATAAAAGGAAACATGCATATTTTGCTGATGATGTTGCTGGTTTTCACCAAACAAAATTAGTGAGAAAGATCTTACCTGGGTAGGATCACTGAGTTTTCATCGAAGTATTCTAATGTGCTCCTAATAGTGACATGTAGGTTGCAAATTGATAGCCCCCCCCCCCTTTTGTTTCTTAAGAATTAATGTCTATAGTCTTTGTAGACCCCCTCCCCCTTACTTTACTTATTCCATAACTCCAACAAGTATATTTCATGCCAAAAGGATATGATGCAAACCTCCTTTTGAGGCCTGGTTAAGTTTATGTCTTACAGTAGCTATTGAAATATCATTGCTTTAAAGAGAGTTTACATTTTGAGGGAAATGATTTATCATACAGGAGTGCAAACCAAAGCTGGCTGAAAAATATATGGTATGAATAAAGGTCCAGTTACAAAAACCGTTGCTTCTAGCCACACATTTCACTTTTGTAAGTTATTGATTATACTTTCATGAGAAGTCATAATCAAAAGCTTGTACTTTGGTAATGGTGTGTTAGAGGGGTTGTATCCCAAACTTCAAAGCTGTCTTCTGAGCCTTGAGAACAAAGGCTCACCAGTTTTGAAGCATGGCCAAAGTGAGCCTGTGTGTTCTATTCATGCTTCCTATAATTCAAAGAGGTCGATTATATTTCCCATAGGCTGTGAACTCCTCTCTCATCACATCATGTAAGCTTCTATCACTGACAGATGAAAATCTTTCACTATACATCCTTAATTAAACATGATTTCGCTTGAAAAAGTGTTTTACAATTGATTCTAAAGATGTTTTTTTATTCTGTTTTGAAGGCCAGTTCTCTTTAATCTTGCAACTGGTTCATGCTGTAATTATTTTTCCTAGAAGAGAAAAAGGATATATAAATAAAACTAAAGAAAACTAATATTTCAGATTCTGTAATATCCTAAAGGCATCAGATCCTGTCAGATCTTGGCTGTTAAGTAAGGACAGCTCTGGTTAGCAATTGGATGAGAGACCACCAATGAATACCAGGTGCTGTAGGCTATATTTTAGAAGAAGGCAATTGCAAAACCACCTGTGAGTATTCCTTCCCAAGAAAACCCTATGGAATTGTTAGGCAACTTCGGAGCACATACATACACAATGTGTAATAAGCGGAAGAGGAAGAGGAGGAAGACGAAGAAGAAGCTGCGGAGTCCTCCTGGGAGGAGCTACTGATGCCACCGCCGATGCCGTCCTCACCAGGGAAGCCTTTCTCCTCCTCCAGCAGGTGCTTCGGGGGCCGCAGGGGCCAAGCCCTCCTTCATCTACATCAGCCCCAAGATTTCAGAGTTTGGAATATTTGCATATACATAAAGAGATATCTTGGAGATGGGACCCTAGTCCACCAGGGCTAGCCTGAAGAAGAAGAGCCCTCCCTCCATGATAACTTTCATCCTTCGGCCTGTGAGGGAGTGAACAGGCAGGCCCAGCTCCAACAGGGCTAGCCTGAAGGAAGAGAGCCCTCCCTCCATTATAGCTGTCATCCTTTGGCCTGCGAGGGAGTGAACAGGCAGGTCCAGCTCCACTAGGGCTAGCCTGAAGAAGACGAGCCCTCCCTCCAGTCCATCTGCCTTGGTCCAAGCCTCAGAGGGAGAGAATAACCACTGGACCTCATCCCCTTTCCCACCACCATTCCCTTCTCCTTTTGTGTCATGTCTTTTAGATTGTAAGCCTGAGGGCAGGGAACCATCTAATTAAAAATAACAATTGTAAGCCGCTCTGATAGCCTTTAGGGCTGAAGGGAGGGGTATAAATACCATAAATAATAAATAATAACAATAAAAGTAATATTACCAAGTTATTTTAACATTACATACTGTGTTAACATCATGGACTTTAACAAGATGCACTGCCTCATCATGAGGCTGTAATGTTCAAATATTCTTATTTCTTTAGAAGAAAATTGCATTTTTCTCAGCAGGAAAAGGGTTTTTTTTCATACACTCTTCCACTTGAAAGTACATAACAGAAAAACCTGTCAAGGCAATCTAAGCAAAATGTTTCTAATGCCTTTATGACACTGAGACTGGAGAACCAGCGTACTGTAATAGAGTGCTTTGGAGCAAAAGGAAATTTAAAAAAAAATGTTTTAAGTGGGGTATACAGTGGATTTGGTGCTGAAATGGCCAGACATTGTCTGGTCAATTTGCACCAAACCCAGAGGTTGGGCTCTTCATCGTCACTGAAAGGTCAAGGCGAAGATGTTTTATTTGGCCCATGCAAACAATCACCCAGTGTCCTGAAGATGTGTTAGACAACAGCTCCCATCATTCCCATCCAGCACAGCTACTTCTGATAGACGATCATAGCCTAGCTTATCTGGAGTGTGCCAGGTTGGGGAAGCCTGAGTCAGTTTATTTGTTTGTTATATCAGGAAGGACACATTAATTAATTCTCAACTTTATCTCAGGATTATTTTCTATGTGTCTATAAAATGCTCCATTTTAACTGCCCCAGTAAAACAGTAAATGGCAGTAGCAACATGCCTCAGCTGAAAGTACACATTGCCCAGCTGATATATAAATGACAGAGACCATGAAAAACTGGACAGGACCAATATGTTAAATAGCTTCTTACACAAGGGTGTACTGAACTTCTTTAGAGGGTAGCAATATGTTTCTGCTCCATTGACTTCCTTCTAGCTCTGCATATTGGTGTGCATATTTGTATTTGTTTGTATTAATGTAGAAAACAAGGAACGTGTGCTCTTTCCTTAGCTCTTTCACAGTGAAGGGAACGTTATTATTTGACCAGCTCACCTGTTATGCCCATTTCACTGCAGCTGGTTTGTTCTTAAACTTATGGTGACATTCTTGTAATCTATATTAGTAGTACTAGCTACATTCCAAAATGGTAAAGTACAATTATACAACGGATAGCACTGGGACGGAAAAGACAAGTGGGGAGCTATTTGACTGACTCGCCAATTGTTGTTTTCATATTACTTTCATATTACTAGGAACATGTTGTTTTAATCAGAAAAACCATTATAACCTGGTTTTCAATATAATTAAAACATCAAAGCAAAGCAATGAAAAACAGACAGTACAGCCATAGCACTGTTGCCATGTCTTTGTAAGGTCTGTACAGAGAGAAAACAATTGTTTGACTGAATGCATTATTTTATTTCAAAAGCAAATGTTCCTAAAGTAAAACTATACAGCTGATTTTAAAAGCACTACTCCGTATTACATAGAATGGGTTTATTTCCTTTATTAAAATCCACTGCCTTTTAAACTGTAACCTATTTCTGATCCTGTTTGCTTTATATCTCTTTCAAGTGAGAGGAATTTTCTGCATCCATTTAGCAAAATGTCAATTCCTTTCCATGTGCTGAAAAGTTGAAGGGTTTTAGAATGAGTTAGGCATCACAAAGAAGAGGAAATATTAAAACAAAAAAAAAAGTACAAAAGAGAATTGACTAAAATGTTCTATGCTGGCGGCATGTTTAGTCACAGTTACTATAATGTCTGTTGCACATTGATTTTCTTACAGGCTGAATATTTCTATGAGTTCCTGTCTTTACGGTCGTTAGATAAAGGCATAATGGCAGACCCAACTGTAAACATCCCTCTGCTTGGAATGGTACCACACCATGCATCAGGTTTGTGACATCCACATATATCTATTGGCCAGTCATGTTGTACATATACAGCAAGGCTAGGGAAAGAAACTGAGGCCTCGAGGCAACCCAACCACATTCTCTTGTTCATCATCTTCTAGGGGCATGTTGTTTCTACTCAGAGACGTAGCCAGAAATGCAAGTAAGTGCAGCCAAGGTCATATTCCCTGTCTCTCTTAGGCTGCATCTGCACTGCAGAAGTTATCTGGTTTGACACCACTTTAACTGCCATGGCTCAATGCAATGCTCTGGTGGCACAACAAATTACAATCCCCAAAATTTCTAACTGCAATTAAAGTGGTGCTAAACTGGATTATTTCTGCATTGTGGATGTAGCCTACCCCCCCCCCCC
Source organism: Sceloporus undulatus (assembly GCF_019175285.1). NCBI lineage: Eukaryota > Metazoa > Chordata > Lepidosauria > Squamata > Phrynosomatidae > Sceloporus > Sceloporus undulatus. Next base: position 58,872,993 of record NC_056526.1, read on the forward strand.
CCCCACTCTCTAGGTCATGCTTTCTCACATTCTTTCTCTGCCTTTCTTTGTCTGGTGTTCTTTATTTCTTCTATTTCACTCTTTTCTTTCTCCCATCCCTCTAATTCTCTTTCTATCAGCTTTTATCTATCCTGTTTTTCCTCTCTCTCTCTCTCTCTCTCTCTCTCTGTCTCTCCCTTCTCTTTCTCACCTTCTGTTCTCAAACTTCTTCCTACTACTCTACCTATGGATATTTCCACATTGCAGAATTAAAGCAGTTTAACGCCACTCTAACTGTGATGACTCTATCCTACAGAATAATGGGATTTGTAGTTTGGTGAGGCACCAAAGCTCTCTGACAGACCAAACTACAAATCTCAGGATTCCACAGGATGGAGCCATGACAATGGTCTCAAACTGCTTTAATTCTGCAGTATAGATACAGCCTATATCCCCTTCTCTCCTCTCTTGTCTAACAATCCTTCTTTCTCATTCTCATTTATTTCCTCTCTCTAGCTCTCTTTTTCCACTCTTTTTAGGAGACTGCAAGTCAGAAGAAGTTACGACATTGCTGTCTTCCAGCTTGTTGCATCCCATATCATGGGCTCACAAAAAGGCATTCATTTTTCACAGCACAGCATGAAGGTTCAGCCAAAGAGAAATGACCAGGATCAGAGGAAACGCCAGCAGGGTGAATAGGGAGGATTGGTGATTTCCATTTGTTCTGTAGGCCAGAGATTCCCTTCTACCATTATAAGATTTAATTAGCAATTAAGGAAAAAATGCTATATTGCAAACAGAGAAGCTGTGAAAGGTTACTTTCTGGAGAGTTGTCCAAAAATAACTTTCCTAGGTTCTGATTGTAAACTGTACTGTTATGTGCAAGGAAAAGTTCTGCATAACATTGAATGTTGATTCTGTAGAAATAATGTATGATCAAGCTTAGCATAAGTTCACCTCTAAAATATCTAATGAATAGCATCTTTTATATATTTTTGCTATTCAGGGCAACTGTGTTAGTCTTGCTAATGGATACAGTCTAGCAGGAGCGGGTCCAAAGGGGAATACATAAAATATAAAACTGTAAAACATGCTTTTCACTCACAATCCTCACCAAGGTATTACTATTTTCAGTCTCCAGCATCTCCAAAGTAGAAGCCAAATAATAACTGGTAATGTAATTTCCAACAAGTAGGTAAAAATGTTGTCAATGATGTATTAGATTGAAAATTGGGTTTGTGGATGATAAAAGTAATGATGAATGGCATAATTATTAAGTGGGAAAGAACTTGAAAGAATTCATAGATGTGAGAAAATACAAATAAGTATGTTTCATTTTTGTTTGTGTTTTTAAATATAAGTAAAAAGCAAATACATTTCTGAAAAGACTGAGACATAACTAAAATTTATGTTACTGTTACTCCAGATTCTAGTGTAGCAGAAATAGATGAAAACACGAGCAGGGGAGACACACAGGACATTATTCTGAAGGTCATATTTAAAAAGAAGAGTCTGTCTGTTCAACCAGTATTCAGAGTTAAAGATTTGGAATAATGGTTAAGGCTTAATAGTTTAATTGGTGTGTTTCCTTCCACTTGAAAAAGTTTGTGACAAGGGGCCATCACTTAGTTTGGGATCCTTTTTGTGTTTTGAATCAGTGCATGTGCCCTTTGTTTGTTTTTCTGATTGCCTGTGATGGTCCAATGTACCAAAGGAATAGAAATCTGACAAAGCAGGGGCAGAGGAGTAATACTACTTTTTGTTTATTTTTTGTTGTTGTTTATTTATTAGATTTATATGCTACTTTTTCTCCTTGTGTTGAGCCCAAGATGGTTCACAGAATTGGTTAAAACCTGACAATAAAAATGTAAAAACAATTTTAAAATCATTGCATTAAAACCATGGTTTATAAACAGTAAAAAATCATTCCAAAGCATACAAATGTTAACAGTAGCGGGCACACCCACCAATAGCAAAGCCACCTGCAGAAATTACAGTTATCCCTCCCGATTTGCGGTCTTGCCATTTATGTCCGTCGGTCCCTTTGTGAGTGCAGCATTTCTGGACAACACCTGCACCTCCTCTCATTTACGGCAATGGCAGGAAAAAGAATTTGAAGGCATTATAGACTGAAATATTGATTAAAGTGATTGTTATTTATTTATTTATGAATACTGCTATACAGCTTTTCATTTAAAAACAGAAAACAGTTTACAACCACAAACTCTTTACAAAAATACAGTTAAGTGCATCAGTAAAATATGACTTAAACATTATTTGCTCTGCCAGCAAAAGCAGCTGTGCTCTTTTGAAGGCAGTAGACAGTCCTTCAGCGGAGGCTGGATGGCCATCTGTTAGGGATGCTTTAGCTCCAGATTCTGCAGGATGCAGCTGTAGCAGGAAGCCCTGTGGGTGTGTGGATGCCATGTGCTGCATGAGTCATTGTGCCTAATGGTAGGGACTGGTCTCACTGTTACTTCTCAGGGTCAAGAAGAGAGCTGAGAGTGAACTTCAAGTGGATAAAGCCTGTTCAACACTTAACTATATGCAGATCAAAAAATGATAGGAGTAGACAAAGATATTTTTTTCCATAAATGTCGCCACATTGGAAGACTTCTAGAAATGGTTCCACATAGGGCTATTGTCATGTGCCATGATGTATACTGTTCATTTGTTAGTCAAGTCATTTCTGACTTATGGCAACTCTATCATGGCTACAGCCCATTTGGAGCACTCCACATAGTGAATCTAAGCTGCCATATAGAACTGTCAGAGGTTTGCCATTTGTGACCATACTATAAAACAGCCTTTCCCAGCCTGAGGTCCTCCAGGTATTTTGGACTGTAACTCCCTTTGGTCTCATCAGCATGGCCAATGTTCAGTGCTGTTGGGAAATCTATTCCAAATGATTTGGAGAGATCTGGGTTGGGGGAAGTCACTATGATGGCTGACTAAACACAGAGTCACTTAAAATTTTCTTGCTCAGTTGACTCTTAAGTTAAAAATGGGAACAGCCTCCTTTGAAAATCTTTGTTTCTTGAACAAATGTGAGAGTCTATGAACGTCTATTGACAGAATCTGTCTCAGGTCTGTGATAGCTGCTTTACACATGCAAGTCATTACCTGTTGTTGCAGCTGTTAGACAATATACACAGTGGTTATTCCTCATGTAAATTGCATGCTTTTTGAACAGCATGCATAAAAAAAGGTTGTTGCATTGTGTGTTGTACAGAAACTTTTGTGTCAGATGATCTGATAACTCAGTAACCATGAAAGTTGTTGAATTTTCATTGTCAATACACTTTTTTGTCCTATGCCTGAAAATAATGAAGGAAGGAATGGCAAACTTTGGGATTGCCTAAGTGAAATTAACATGCTTTAACTTCCATACAAATCTGGCAGGACATGTGGCAATAAGGCAAGACATGCTGACTAGACCTCTCATTACACATATGCTGTTGTTGACCAGCTGGTCATTTTGGAGGACTGAAGTCCAGAATCTGGACTGTCTTCCAGTTTACAAGGTGGAAATGTTACTTTGTTGGACTAAATTCCCAGAGTCTCCCATATTGGGTAGGGGATTTTGAGAGTTGCCGTTTACTTTTACTTACAATTTATTTTTACAAGCTCTGTTCCAATATTGTGGAAACGGGGCATGTTTCAAGGAGCCCTGCACAGGATCATTTTGGGGGGTCTGAGCTGAATGAAAGTAGGGTGACTCTGGTGACTGAGTTCCAAGACTTCTATTGAGATTCCTATATGGAAATTTCCATTCCACCATTTCCATATGGCGAACATGTGCAGGCATACAAATGTGTGTGTCTGTGTAATGCATAAGGTGCTCACAGTTAAGTTAATACATATGAGATCTAGTGGTATTCATTATGTTAGCAGGATATGTATGTGTGCACATCAAAACGACACATTTCATATAAGAATCTTTGGAATTATTTATCCTTCCTGCTATAATACAGCTAATTGGGTAATTTTTTTTTTCTGTGAATGAAAACAAAATCCGTGCTAAAGACTGTGAGGAAGAAATTAACATAAAATGTTTTGATGGTTAAGGCTACATTGGTCCATTGTCACTTGAGCCAAAGAAACAGATACAGAACTGATACAGAAAGCATCTGTAATGATGTCTGTTTGTATTTTGTATTATAATCTATTTTTTGTGATAACACTGAGATGCTGATCACCAAAAGCAGATTGATTTTTCCCTAGAAATATGTTTATTAGTAGATTTATTTATTTATTTACTAAAATGTCATATGCTCTAAGAAGGGTAAACTGAGTAACAGATGAAGGTATTAAAAGGACAAATTAGAAACTAGTCATAAAGAAAGCAGATAAGTGTCACTCTTAATCTTAAGCAGTCATCAGATGAAACAACCACAGAACAGCATTCAAAGGCTGTGGGTTACCAGGGCTTTCTCCTCATTAAAATACTCTAGATTTACTGTTTTTCAGTGACTCTTTGTAGTTTTTTTTAAAGGCTGTATTGAAACAAGAAGGCATCTCCATTGGTTGTGTTTATAATACATAACCAATTTGGTTATATCTGTGTCTAAAGTCTTTCCCCCCAACATTTTGTTACTTTAGTTAAGAAGTAAAAAGAAGAAGAAGGCTGCTGCTATCACTTAACACACCTGGTTTGTGCTAAAATATATTTGTTATAATAGAAACACCTAGTTTATATGTTTTGTTGTCATTGCTGTCAAGTTGGCTTTGACTTATGCCAACCCTTGAGAGAGCTCCAAGAGATTCTGATGCATATCAAATTACACTTTTATAGCACTATATTCCATTTTAACTGCTATGGCAACATCCTATGAAATCTTGGGATTTACAGTTTAGAGAGAGGTATTTAGAATTCTCAGCCAGAGAACTCATGCGCCTCACTAAACTACAAATCCCAGAATTCCAAAAGATTTATGGCAACCCTCATTAATTTAATTAGATTTTCTTAGGCAAGTAATACTCAGAGTTGGTTTTGCCAGTTCCTTCCTATGTAATACAGTTTACAGCACCTGGCATTAGTTGACAGTCTCCCATCCAAGTACTAATAGGACTGATTCTGCTTAGTTTCCAAGATCAGATGGGATCTGGTGCCTTTTGGGTATTTAGGCCATCTTTAATTCAGTGTCTTCATTACCAACTTTAAAGTTACATTTATGCACTGGCTATTATTTTTATCTACTCAATATTCAACAGTAACCCTGCTTTTGCACTTTCTTCCTTAATGTTAATCAGTAGTCATTCCAAGCCTTTGTTACTTTCTGCTAGTAATATGATTTCATCTGCATATCTTAAGCTGTTGGTGTTCCTTCCTCCCTCCCTCCCCTTTTCATCCCTCCTTCCTCAGGAGGTGAACTTGTCATAAATTTTGACTTACCAAGTTTCTGTTGATTCACTGGGTCAATTTACAGTCAGTGGACATTTATTGCTATGATCAGTGACAAGCAATATGGATCTATTTTAACTGGGACAAATAACTGGATTTAGGCCATAACATTCTCAGGTTGTCTCCCATTTATTTATGGATTTAAAATTATATCCTGGCCTTTAACATGGGATCTCAGGGCAGCATACAAACCAAAACCAGAACATTAGTTTTAGCAATGTTGTAGGAAAATGTTCCTTCAAAGCACAATCTGCAGCAAGGTATATATTGAGAAAAATGTAATGTTTATTTTTACCTATGTGAAAACCTATCCTCTAGCTATATTACACATTTATAATCAAGACAGATATATGCACTCCTGTTTCTTTTCTTTCTTTCTTTTTGAATGTATACTGTACTGGGTCATGTTAAAACTATTACAGCAATTTATATTAATTACTGGGAGAGTTCCCCTTCTTCCCATGACCTATGGCTTTTAATAATTGTATTTTAATCTATATTGTACTCTGCCGTGAGTCTTGGGGAGAGATGGGTAAGAAATAAAAAAGGTGTTGTTGTTAGTATTATTATATGGACTCTTGTGATTGTTTTGGTTCTCTCAAAATGCGAGTGGCTACTGGTGTAAATAATTCTGCACATTTATCATTGTTCCTCACCTTTCCCATCCCCAGTGTCTGTCTGGTTGGTTGGTTGTTGTCATTGTTGTTGTGTGCCTTCAAATCATTTCCAGTCATTAAGATAAACTTATCATGAGATTTTTTGAGACTGGGAGTGTGTGTGACTTGCCCAGAGTCACTTGTAATTAATTTATAACCCACTTTTCTCATATGTGAGACCCAAGGAAGGTTAAAATAAGATACAATGAAAAAGTTAATGTTACAAAAGAAAATACACAATTAAATAAAATATTGTATTAAAACACCACAATTTAAAACAGTATAAAATCATTTAAATATAACGATAAAAACCACAGCATATGCATTCCATGAAAAAGGGAATGACATTCAGGTGGAGTGGAAGCATCTTTACCCTTTAACTAATGAAGAGCAAACCCTGCTACACCAGGCAACACCAGATTCCAGTCCATCCTCAGACTGAGTCAAGCTGACAGCTTTGAGGGGCCTGTTGTTCCAGCTTGTGGACAGAGAGGGATAATTATGACCTTTATTTATTTGTAATGTATTATTTTGATATAGTTTGAATTGTGTTGTATTATATTGTACTCATCTATTGTTGTAACCCGCCCGGATTTCATGTGATTGGGCGGGATATAAATATATTTGTATTAGTAGTAGTAGTAGTAGTAGTAGTATTTCTCCTGGAGTGGGACCCAAGATGCTAAGGAAATAGCTTGGGGAATCTAACATTGCATTACCAATGTTAATGTGGTTATTTTTGGTGAATTGTGGTTAATGTTGTATATCACAGAGTCTTGTTTTTATTCCTCAAATATGAGGCATATCTTATAATAAGAGACACTTAGCAACCTTACCTTTGTCACAGCACTGGAAGGCAAGGTGGCCTGGAAGGAGCAGGTAATAATAATAATAATAATAATAATAATAATAATAATAATAATAATAATAATAATAAAGATTTATTTCTAGCCCGCCCAATCACGAAGAATCTGTGCGGGTTACAACAATAAAATACATCAAGTTACAATAAAGTTAAAAAATCAAACCCTAGACCTCACCAGAAACAGAATTTAAAAAGGGGAAAGGGTGGAAGAGAGGCCATTGAAGAGGTTTACAGTGGGAAGATCCCATTTTGGGAGAAAGGCAAATAAAATAAAGAACCAGGAGGTGCAATTGCTCTGCTTCGACATGACAGCTCACATGGCCACTACCACAGATAAAGGACATGGATCTTGTTTTTCCCAGTGTTGGCCAGGCTAGTGTATGCTGCATTTGTCAATAGATATTCTGATAGCTTCCATGTTTGGAGGGAGTGACTGCTGAACAGCAGATGCTAAGAACAAAAAAGGTATCTCCTTCATACTGTACTTGTCTACTTCCTGGCTGACCTCTGTTCGAAATAGGATGTTGAGCTTGATAGATTTTTTTTATATGCTCCAGGCAGCATGTTCTCTTGTTTTTAAAGGCTCTCTCATACAGTGATGTCAACAAATATATATACTATGCTAAACTCTTCATAGGATAAGAGAATTTAGTCCTTAAAGCATATTTTTATATATTATATGCATTATCCTTCTTTAACCCTGGTGTCCTCCAGATGTGTTGGACTACAAGTGTTGTAACTCCATATTTGGTATAATTGAAACAGTTGTAGTCCAACATATCTGGAGGGTGTGAGATTTATGAATGAGTATGGAATAATTAGTCATAAAAGCACCTGCTTTTTGTGCACATACCTTGTTTTTCTTTAGTTACTAATAGATTATAGTTGGTATGGTTTTCCTTCACATATAATTGTTGAGATTATTTTTACATCCCTAACACAGTATTGGGAAAAATGTAAACTCTCTCTCCTGTTGTTCATTTTTTTAAAGTTGTTCAGGTTGGATTTCCCTGCCTTGGAAAACAAGACGGTGTGGCTGCATTTGAAGTTACAATAATTATCATGAATTCAGAAGGCAATATCATACTCCAAACACCACAAAATGCCATCTTCTTTAAAACATGTCAACAAGGTAAGCAAAACTTACCTAAAGAGAGATTTGTTTATCTTGGCCTAGTCCTCACATTTCAGACATATCAGCAGCAGATCATATATATGAGTCCTGAAGCAATTTAGCAAAGCAGTCCTGCAGATATCTGAGAGCAAGATCTGAAAGTGGGGAAACCATGTTAATCCAAAACTCTGCTGAGCTCATTCCTGTAGAGCAGAAGGAAGAAAGGAAGTAGTTGAATTTTATCTCCTTCACCCTTAAGAGGTTTCTTTTTCCTTTACTTTTACCATGTCCTTCTGATTGATTGAAAGTGTTGATGGGGTATATTGTTCTAGATAGCCTGATCCACTCAGGCCCTGCTCAGTTTAGATTCAAAAGAGAGACTGGACTGAGACTAAGCCAACCGAGAGTATACCTGAGGAAGTCTATGGAAGCTCATGCTACTTTGTTTCATTAGTCTCAAAGGTGCTGCAACATCTCTCTACATATATGGTATAACTTTATCGATGACAGATAGATTAAATAGGATGCAGTAACCAAAAAATAAATAAATAAAATTGAAGAAAGCATTCTCAAATCCCTTCAAATGAAACTCTGACACTGCCTCAAATGTACCTGGGTCCATTGTTCATGTTGTTGTTTTAGCACCTGATGGGCCTTCAAGTTCTTCACCAAGATGGTAGTGTTTCTTTATTCCTAGCTGTGAGCTGTGGGAATTATATACTTTAAAGGAATATTTTATTAAGAAGCTACAGAATGATGCTTACAGGTTTGGCAGAGGTTTAATTCCCACCCACCCCCCCAGCTTCTTAATCAGTATCAAGACAAGCAGTCATCCTGGCTGCATCTCTATTTACGTTTAAGCCTAAATCTCTGTACTGAGTTAATTCTAACAGAGTAAAATAAAACTATGAAATGAGGGTTTTATAGCAAGCTTGTGTGTGTGTGTGTGTATATATATATATATATAGAGAGAGAGAGAGAGAGCGAGAGAGAGAGAGAAAGAGAGAGAGAGAGTTGTAGAAGACACCAGATCCCATCTGATTTTGAAAGCTAAGCAGGGTCAGCCCTGATTAGTACTTGTGTTAAATGTGTTAATTCTTTCAGTGCCACAGGGTGCTTTGGCCCGATTCCCATTGATAGTCCAAACTAAAGTAGAACCATTGAATCAGTGGGATCTGTAGAAGTGTAGACTCACCATTGAACAACTGGGATTACCAATAAGAGTCAGGTTTATTGTTTTCCATCTCCTTCACTTTCCTTTTAGTTAACATCCACATATGTGATTGCAGGCTTTCCATATATATTTTATTGAACATTTCAGTTAGTGTTATGTGCTCCCAAAATGTAAGTCATTTGGGCAATAGGATTTGCTCTCTTTTCCTGTTATATCATCTACAAAATCTGATGCTTTTACTCCAAGAAGGACCAAATTATTCACAACACATGCAATTCATTTAATCTGTATTATTATCTTCTTTGAAGCTGAATGTCCTGGAGGATGCAGAAATGGAGGCTTTTGTAATGAAAGGCATGTCTGCGAATGTCCAGATGGATTTTATGGTCCTCACTGTGAAAAAGGTAATCAAAAAAGGCTTCTACAATAATTGTATGCACTTTATTTATACACAGCCTGGCAATGACTGTATTTCAAAGTATTGTTTTGTAGAGGTTTTCAGATGTGGCTAGGAGGCTTCCAAAAATTAAATCTAAACACATAAGAAAAATATTTTATGAGCTGTGGCTTCTAAGAAAACATAGATTGTTTATACAAAAAGATAAAGAAGTCTCTGCTGAAGGGTTTAAAGGAATGGAATAGAATTGACCAACAACTGCATGAGAGTCCATCTGGCAAAACATTAAGTAGAATAGTATTGCTAATGAACACTAGCTGTAAAACGTAGCACCACAATTATTTCACTTGGCTGTTGTTATTAAGGGGAATATTCCATTTTGATCATAAAATAAAGACACCATCTGTGCAGAGGAACAGCCTGTATCAATGAGAACTAATGGTATCATTGCATACTCTCCAGTGGGCCTTATTTACCAGGAGTGATCCTTATTTTCTGATCTCTGTCCCTATTTTGCTGAGTGGGGATACAGAGGAAATTGGGATTAAGAAATCTTTTTTTCCAAATGTTGCTAATTGGTGATACATTTGAATAGCCTTACACAACATGGCACCTTCTAGATGTATTGATTTCCTGCCAGAAATAGTGGCTAGTTATGATAGATCTTATAGTTGGATGTATCTGGAGAGGATCAAGTGAGAGAAGGCTACACTGAAGTTGTACTTCAGCCATTCCTCACCAGAGCATATGCAGATTAGGGCCAAAATAGACCCGATTTATCTTTGTTCTATCCATGGATGCAAATGACTTGCATGTTTTATGCTTTTGTGAACAAGAGTTCTGGAAGACAACATGAGCAACCTCTGCATCCTGGAAAGAATATATATATATATATATATATATATATATACACACACACACACACACACACACACACACACACACACATATGGACTGTATTCAAAGTCTACAAAATGGCAGACTTTGAATACAGTCCATGTATCTATGGCCCAGCAACCATATTGGTTGGGGAAAATTGGGAACTGTAGCCAAGAAAAGTAACATTTCCATTCTCTGATGCAATCCCACTCTCCTCTTACTCATTCACTGAAAGTGTGGGTCTTGTCATGCATCTAGTTCTAAAGACCGAACAGTGAACAAATGTATTGTTTATTTCTGCTATAGGGTGATATTCAATATGGAGAGACTTGATTTGGAAACAAAGATTGAGGGTCAAGCATTTAGTCATCCCACTAGATAAATTTAGAGACATAGCCTCTGTTTGTAGAAGAAATAGTGAAGTTATATCAGTTGCAAGATAAAAAGGTACCTTATGCAATAACTGTGCAGGCCCTAGTGTATCAATGTCTGAATTCATGCCAATGTCTCAGTGTGATGTTGTTTTCACCCTTGATTTCTTTTTTCAGCTCTTTGTACACCACACTGCATGAATGGTGGGCTCTGTGTTATGCCTGGATTGTGTATCTGTCCCCCTGGTTTCTATGGCATCAACTGTGATAAAGGTATGCTGAAAAGGATTGCTGCCCAGTGCCAATATCCACCAGCAGTTTGATACAACTTTAACTGTCATGAACCCACCCTAAGAAACCCTGGGATTTGTAGTTTGGTGGTGTACTTAGTATTGTCAGAAGTACAGTTCAGGGGAGTGTGCTAGAGCTCTCTAATGGAGAACTCCAAATTCCTCACCAAACGTCAAGTCCCAGGATTTGATAAGATTGGTGTCAAGACAAATTAAAGTGGAATCAAACTGATACAACTGCAGTGGTAATTCATTCTTAGGTATTTATAGAGCGCTGTAAAGTATGATAAGACGTCAATCAGACGCCATTTTGTACACATATATAGATGCAGGTTATGCTTCACTGGAAGAAGGGCATGTAGGAAAAGGACTCTGAATCTTCCTCTTCTATGTGTTATTTCCCCTCAGCACTTTTATCCCTTCGTTACTCTTGTTTCTAGCTGGTAACAAAAAATAGTGCCTAGAACAATGTTATGAGTGGAAGAAAGTGCAGAAGGAAGAATAATTTGACTCCATTTTTCTGTAAACATTTTTTATTGTTTTCATAGCCTAATTTCTTGGGTTTTATGGAAACTGAATGGGTACATAGAAAGAAATGTGATTCTACCATTATACATTGGCCCAGAATTTAAATAGGATTGCACTTCTTCATTCTCTGTCATCATTTTTATCAGATGCACTTACATTTTGAAGAAGAAGCAACAAGTTGAGAACAGTGTAGCCTAGTTGACTGTCAGCAAAAATTGAACTGGAAGATAACCCAAGGATTCTGGGACATTTTCCATTTGCATTAAGTGAATTTCCAATTAGAGTAGCAGTGGGTGAACACACATTCACTATTAAATAAGTCAACCCTGAAACTTGATATCTACTGTCATTGCTGCAATTCTGTTGAGCACATACCCTCAATGGCTTCTATGTTCATTTCCATAGAAATTACGCTCCTTTTTTACAGGCAAAGGAAATCTGGACATTTCAATGCATATTTGAGACAGCAGGGAATTTTAAGTCAGGATATTTACTTTTCAGAGACCTTTGGCTTAATTGACTTTTGAAATGACCCCAAATGTTGTTGCTTTATCGAAGTTATGTGTTATTTTGATATGTTACATCTATCCATTTTAATGTTTGGTTTGTAAACTCCCCTAGCAAACTGCACTACTACCTGCTTCAATGGAGGAACATGTTTTTATCCAGGAAAATGCATTTGTCCTGCAGGACTTGAAGGGGATCAGTGTGAAATTAGTGAGTCCCAATTTTATGTTTTCTACATTAAGCCAAAAATAGTTTTATTTGCGATTCCTAAAATACCTCCCTCAAAAGATGGACACCTGGCCATAATGAGCCTTGGGCATCAGAAGACCTGCACAGGGGCAAATTTTACTCTTTGTATATTCACTAACGATGCAGAAGTCATAGGTCAAGAGAGTAAGGAGATGTCATTATGTATTAAAAGATCACTGTGGAGAATCCTGTAAAACAGAATGTGGCATGTCTGTGGTCCCTCAAATTTTGTCGGACTGCAGCTCCCATCAGTCCTAGCTGTCATAGCTGATGGAGAGGGTCAGTGGGATTTGTAGTCCCACAATATTTAGAGGTTCACACTTTCCTCATCTCTGCAATATAGGTGAGCATCTGTGATTTGCCCATATGAACTAGATAATAACGATTCAGATCAAGACAAATGACAGTGCACTGTTTGATGTCAGCTGGCCAAAAATAATTTAGTCAGGCCCTTCCATATAAATACAAAGGCAAGAGAGTGATATTCTAACAGTGCAATGCTGTATGTATTTCCTCAAAAATAAATCTCACTAAGTTCAAGTCCCAGGTACATAGCTACACCTACATGTATAAGCTTATTGCATGTTATAAGCAAGGGGTGGGCAACTGTGACTCTACAGATGATTTTGAACTATAACTTCCATTATCCTCCACCATGGCTATGTTGGTTAGGCCTGATGGGAGTTGTAGGCCAAAAACAAAGTCCCCATCCTTCTTATAAGCAAAAACATAAAAGAGCCAGTAAATACTACTGGGAGATGAACTGAAGCAAAGAAGTTATGTGTTGAGAAGGGTTAAATTCCATTCCAAATGAGTTTTTCTTCAGAGTTCAGTTGCACATATTTGCATTGTCTACAGTATGTGCAGTTAGCCCCACAGAACCCTTGTCTGGGATCCAAATACCTACTTGAGCCGTGCCCAAAGATTTTTATGTTTCTCAATGTAAACATTTGCACATTTTGTTCTACTGAACAGCAGTCCACTATATATACTATTCTATGCATAGACTGCTTATATTGGATTTCATTTCAAATAAACCATCTTCAAGTCAGCATGCAGTCAATGTAGTCTGACTTATTCTATGTCGTGAGTCAGGGTTTATTGACCATACTGGTCAAGTCATGTCTTCAGCCAGCTCATACTGAAGGCATTAAAGGTATTGTTATCTTCTTTTCTAGGCAAGTGCCATCTGCCATGTAGAAATGGAGGTAAATGTACTGGTAAAAACAAATGCAAGTGCTCTAAAGGCTACCAAGGAGATCTCTGTTCAAAACGTGAGTACTGTACTGAATTTACTTCATCTTTTTTTCTGAAAAATTCTGTAAAGATTCGTTGTTTTTTTTTTCATGCACACTAAAATTATGTCATCTAGATAGTGACATGGTTTCTATGTATACATGTGAAAGACCCTTCAATAGAAAGACAGTAGTTTGTTATATGAATGGTCGATATTCTATTACAGCGGTCTGTGAACCATCTTGTGGATTATATGGGACTTGTATTGAACCCAACACATGCCAGTGTCAAGAAGACTGGCATGGAAGACACTGCAATAAAAGTAAGTGATAATGGTAACATAGGTACAGTAACATCCCCTTCCACTTGTTAGCTGAAATCCTAATAACCAAAGTTACTACCATGCTTTAGGTGCATAGGCACAACATGGCTAAGCAGGACCCATTGTACATGAGGCTCCTGCCCAAGTCTCCCACTCCAGTCATTTGCTTTCTAGGCAATGATCTTGAGCAGTGGTGCTTTTCCAAAACTGGCAGATGTGGGGGCAGCTGCAAAAGCAACCATTGCAGCTATGCAAATGAGGTTCCCAGTTCAACTTGTAGTACTAATACAGTGTCACAGGTTGTAATCTATTCCCTATCTGAAGGACTTATTTAAAGACTCCTAAATGATGATGATGATGATTTATAAATTTAACTATATATTTATTTATTATAAAATGTATTTATAAATTTATATAATTTATTAAAATTATATTTATTGTTATATTTATATCCCTCTTTCACCCCAAATTTGGGACACAAAGTGGCTTACAAATTAAAAGAATCTTAATGGGCTCATTCAGGCAGATACAGTCCTTCAAATAACCTGAGCCCAAGCCAATATGACATCATTGTCATCATTGTCATCTTCATCATTGTTACTGTTGATATTTTGTAGTATTTACAAATAAATACATTGCTTTTTTGCCCACTATGTTCCTGAAAGTGATGTAGAGTTGAAATAATACACTACAGTCACAACTAATAAAATAAGAATGGGCAGTTTCCACTGCATATTTGATATTTTCTGTTTTGTTTTGTTGCAGGGAAGGGGGTTGCATGCAGCAAAGTATGAACTTGGAAAGTTGTTTTTACAAAACTTAGTTAGATTTATGGTTTCAAGGCTTTGCCAGAAATAGCTAGTTGCAGTTAGCAGTGCAATGTTTGTTTTAAAAGTAACACTTTACTTTCCTGTTTGATTTTAGTTACTTTTTAAAAAAAAATCTGGAAACTATGGCATGCTGGGCTCTGGTGCAAAACTCACTTTCCTGGTATCCTCCTTGTCATTGCCTGAGTGCAGCAGAATGCAAGGCACAAATATGAGTCAACACTTAGAATCATATAGTTGGAAGAGACCACAAGAGCCATGTTAACATTCCTCCTCCACTATTTAGAATCCACACTCCTGTAACTATATAATAGCTCAGATAGTTACAGTTATACACTCAGCCCTCCATATCCACAGATTCTTTATCCATAGCTTCAACTACCCATGGCTTGGAAATATTAAACACAGACACACTTCTAAAAGTAAACCCTGATTTTTCTATTTTAAATAAGGGACTCCATTTCATATACTGATTTTGGTACCCATAGGGGGTCCTGGAACCAAACCCCAGATGATCACAAGGGCCCATTGTACCTTAAAGGGGTGGTGTTATCACATATTAGTTGACATCCTGTTAGTGGCATATGCAGGTATAAGTCAACTTTATCCCTGTGTATGTCTTTTTGGTCAATACACAGGTAAGCATTTCCTTTTTTGACTTTGTGTCAGCCACCAAAACCCACCCCATTATCCCCTGCTTCTGGACCACCATAGATTCATTGAGTTGTCTCACACACACACACACACATGCACACACAGCTATTCCATGCCTGGTGGAAATCAGGGGAGGCCTGTAAAGTATCTGGCTATGTCTCCATCTACTGGGACCTACAGAGGACCACAGTGAACCTCAGCAGAGGAAATAATCATTTTATGTCTGGCTATAGGGACATATTTAGATGCTTTTCCAATCCTTCCCTCACTGTCCTCTAGGAATGGAATGGCCATGGAAGAAGGGCTTCAGCAACTCTCTGGTAGGTCTGCTGTAGAATTGTTCAGCCTGAAGAACTACTACACAACACTGAACTGTACAGGATTGTGGCCACAAAGTTAGGATTGTAATGTTTGTTATGGAGGAAAGGGAGCAATTGCATATAGCTAGGTATTTATAAACTCTGGGCAAAACAGAACTATGACTACCACAACAATGGAGTCTGTTTGTAATGTGTCACCACATTTAGTGTGACATCTACTGAAGCTTGCTACCTTCAGAGTCAGAATGCCATTTAGTGTGAAATATTAACAGTGAAGACATAAGGCCTGCTTCTGTTGTTGTTTTTTTTTTATTCTTGAACTGGATTTTTTTTTTCAGGGTATGGAGCCAACCTTGTCAATGCCTTGAGGCCAGCAGGCACCAAGCACAGGCAGCAGCACACACCTTCACCTAAGAAGGCTGAGGAGAGGCAAGAGCCCGCTGAATCCAATTATATCTGGTGAACTGCCACATCTGAAACGTTTTATGTTACACAAAGTTCATAGCCTTCATTAACCTTTCATGTGTTGAATGTTCAAATGCTGTTCATTACATTTTAAGATTACTGGCCTGAATTTTACTAGCTTCATTATAAACCACTGAGCTGATATTTACTATTCCTTTTAAGTTTTACTTCTCTAGCACAGTTATATAGGCTTCTTCAGTTATATAGGCTTCTTGTTTCCAATGCTATTGAACAGTTTCTTTTTTGTACTATATTTCAGTTCTTCATTGAATTAAAATGTCTTTCCTCTTCAGAAATTCCTCAGAATAAATTGGCAAATCAAAAAATGGAGAGTTTAAAAATGCTGGTCTGGAACACACCATTCCTCACGCCCACCCTTTTGGTTGTGCCTAGATAGTTTAAACAAGTAGAACATTTAATTTTAACTTTGGCATGATGGAGTTTTACCTGTTTTGTTTAATAAAACAAAAGTTTTCTAATTTAAAATCAATCTCCATGTTTGCGCAATGCTCTGTATTAAATACAATGTGGTTGTGGTGTTGAAACAATATAATATATTGGAAACAAAGTAGAGGTACGAAGTATGAACTTAGTCTTTGCATTGGCTTATAGCAATATAATATATTGTACACAAAACAGCTCTTTGTAATAAACATTTTTATACTGATCATTACATGTGTAATAAGACGCTTCTTTTGTTGTTTTGTATTAAGATGTAGTGACAGCCTACATTACGGTTCAGAGCCTATTGAACACATAAATTTCCACCAGCATATGTACTCTGGGGGTAAAAAAAAATAAAGACTACTGCTTTTTTCCCAGCTGCACAAAGACAGCTGGATGGTGCCAGGGTTGAGTGGGGACCGAGCTGCATTTAGGCACCACACAGCTGAGTTCTCTGGCTTCTGTGTTGCCAGTGATAATTGAGTTTTCCAAATGCAACCACAGTAAGTCCCAATATATATTTTTAACAATAAAAACACTTACACATTCTATCAAACAGATTTACACTGTCCCCAAAGTTCCAACCATCTATTCCCAAAATTACAACTATCTAATGAGGTGCCAACACAGGATTTGATTACAAGACTTGCCTGTACAGCTTAGTTGTACTACAGCAGGGGTAGGCAACCTTTTGAGCCGGGGGCCGGGTTGCTGTCCCTCAGGCGACGGGGGGCCGAAGCTAGGGGGTGGAGCTTCAACCCTCTGGGGCGGGCCATGTGCCAGGGGTGGAGCTTCACCCTCTGGGGTGGGGCCACGTGTCGGGGGTGGAGCTTCCACCCTCCAGGGGCGGGGCCGCAGCCGGGGGCGAGCTTTCACCCTCCGGGGGTCAGGCCTCCCCATTTTTGCTGGCCCTGACGGGGCCCTAGGCCCCGTCAGAGACCAGCAAAAAAGCTGGGGGGGGCCTGCCAGTGCTGGAGGACCCCCTGGAGGGCCCCAGTGACGGCACCGGCCTTCCAGAGGCCCCCAGCCGCCATGGGAGCCCGCCGGAGGGCCCCAGAGACGGCAGTGGGCCCCGCAGAGGCCCCCTGACGCCCTGGGAACCCTCCTGCAGGGCCCCAGAGACGGCAGCTGGCCCGCAGAGGCCCCCTGCCGCCCTGGGAGCCCGCCTGGAGGGTCCCAGCGACGGCGAGCGGGCCTCCCAGAGGCCCCCTGCCACCCTGGGAGCCCTCCTGCAGGGCCCCAGAGACGGCAGCAGGCCCTGCAGAGGCCCCCGCGCCCTGGGAGCCCCCTGCAGGGCCCAAGGGCGGCAGCGGGCCCTGCAGAGGCCCCTGCCGCCCTGGGAGCCCGCCTGGAGGGTCCCAGAGACGGTAGCGGGCCTCCTAGAGGCCCACCGCCGTTGCTGCCGCTGCCGCGGCGGCCGCTCTGGGCGCCACCATTTTGGGCGGCAAAATGGCGGCACCCATAGCCCCAGAGGCCGCTATGGGCGCCGCCATTTTTTCGCCCAAAATGGCGGCGCCCAGAGCGGCGAAAAGCTGCGACGGGTGACTGCGGCGGCAGCAGCGACGGCAAGAGCCGTCGGGGGCCAGCGGCCAGGCTTCTCATGGCCGCATCCGCCCGCGGGCTGGAGGGTGCTGACCCCTGTACTACAGTATTTGGATGCAAATCTTAAAGCTCTCAATAAAAAAATACAGAACAGAATAGAAGCAAATGCGTTAGGCCTACACGTTAGACTTGGCAACTGCAGCTCATATGGAGCTCTAGCTCTCCCTTTCCTTCTAAATTCAACCAGTAAGTTGAGAATCTAGGGAGGTGAGGCAGGAGCACTTGATGTTCTGTTAACTCCTGCATGGGCCTGATGGTGCCAAGTGTGCAGCAGCACCAACTTCACTGTGAGGAGGCTTTCTCTACATAAGCCCTTACACAATCTAGCTGCAAGGCAAATGGGTGGTGGTGGGTGGTGTTGGCTGTAATGCATGTGAGTTCCCCATCGCTTGTATGGTGAGGGAAGCATAATCAGAGTAGCTTTCATTCCCTGACTTTGGTGCAATGATGAACCAGCAAGTTCCTGTAGTAAGTCATTCTGTTCCAAGAGTGTGAATGACACATGGGCTGGATGAAGTGACCACATGCACAGCAGTACCAGCAGCTCAAGTAGCACTGCCAGATCAAACTGCCCACATCTGGGTTTAAAAAATGAAAGCAATAGCAAAGGGAAACATCCTTCCTGCATTACTAATGTGTTTCTCACTTTCCAGCATAAATCATCCTGAATCATATTGTTAATCCCAATCAGAGCAGACCAAAGATGGGGGGAAATGCAACCTGTGAAGTGCATGTGGTCCTTACACCTCATTTTTCTAACTCCTGAAATCCCCATCAAAAATCATGAAGTCTTCCAAAGATCACCAAACCCAACATTGTTATGAAAAGTGTGAAAGCTGAAATATTAGAAAACTTTATGTGTGAAACTTGTGAAAACATGCAACAGCCCCCCACAATCTCCTTTTTTGGTCATATCCCAGCCATAATGGCAAGCAGAAATTACACATTGGCTGGTATCTTATTCATTATATTAGCATGTGGAAGTTAACTTTATGCACATGTCTGTCTGTTCTGACCCACTGCAGAGGATGGCATTTGCTTTTCCCCTCTATGACAGCCAAAGACACCCCCTGGATTTACCATATAGTCATCCACGCCTGGAGGAAAGTGGGGGAGAGACAGATAAACATCTGGCTATGAGCCTCTAGTTAAGTGTTTAGCACATATTGATTCACCTTTCAACAACTAATTGCTATGTCCTCCCTCCAGTCCATCTCCCCTGATCCAGGCCTCGGAGGTAGAGAAGAACTGCTGGCCCTCATCTCCTTCCCCACCACCACTCCCTTCTCCTTTTGTGTCGTGTCTTTTTAGATTGTAAGCCTTAGGGCAGGGAACCGTCCAATTAAAAAGATTGTATGTACAGCGCTGTGTAAATTTACAGCTCTTTATAAATAAAGGTTAATATAATAAGCATACTAATCATAATAATAATAATAATAATTCAATAGATGTAGTTTAGTTAAGATTAACCAATAGGGTTCAAACCTTAATATTGCTACAGCTCTCTTATATAATATAGAGTGCTAATTTTAAGTGTTCATTTACTCATTACATGTATTCATCGAAGGCTTGCCTGGACGGATAGTTTACATTAAATTAAATAAATTAGCCCTCAGTCCCATATGCACTTAGGTGTGAGTTCCTATTCAACTTGATGATGCCTATCTTTGAGCAGACACATGTAAGATTGCAGTGGGGAAGAGCAATCATACAAAGGAGGGAAGACCTGACATGGAAGAACTGTCTTTTCCAATATGCCACCCATTCACACTGGCTGGACTAGTGGATACCCATTTTTTCATTCTTTATTTGGCCATTTTTCAGCATTTAAAACTTTCCCTCCTTTGTGGGTATTTTCCTGAGACTGGTAACTGTTCTGAAGGTCTGCATGTATGGTACAATGGGTACAGGGCTGTGTTTGGATGTAGAAATACTTCAAAGGTCTCTTAAGTATAGTGTTACTGCTGGGTAAATACAAGGCATAGGATCCAGAACAATTTATTTAGATTTAGTGTCCTACTGAACTTAATATACTCAGAGTAATAATAAGGTTGGGTATCCCTGGTGTATTTCTGCTTCTAACTATAGTGGACTCATTGAATGAATGGAATTTTTAAGCTAACATTTGCATAGGTCTCATTCATTCAGTGGGCCTACTTTAGATGAATGAGTTGGATGTAGCCTTTTGTCAAAATAATCACATTCAAGCTGGCATGCCATTTCATTTTCTGATGGACTCTGCAAAATGATCAGCAGGTCATGTATATCAATGAGACTACAATCTGTTTTTAAATTGTACATTGCCACATAAGCTGAGATAATGCAATGAGATCTTAATATGTATTTTTTGCCATTTTGTCCAGAAGTCTTTTAAGACCAAAACCACAAGCATTTTATACAGAATTAAATTATAATTTGTTTTAGATCTGCTGTTGCTTTCACCTTATATAGGAAAGCACACTTGTGTTGAAATTGGAAACAAATAAAAACTCTATGTTACATGCATGCCAAGATGAGGATGTAATCCTATACCGTAATGGGTTCTCATCAAATTGTATATAAAAATAGCTTGAAATGAAAAATCTGCCCCTATTCTGAAACTTTCATTATTCATCCTTACATTCCATAGTTATAGGTGGATGTGCATGTCTTTGCATAAATATGTGGAATAGAATCAGACAGTACTGAAACTAATAACAACAACAAAAACCCACAAGCCTCCACTTATTTAAAATAAAACCACTTACATTGTGGCCATCTCTTTACATCAAGGGGGTTGGGAATTCTCCACCTCTTGGCATTCTTCACTACTGGCTATGCTGGCTTGAGCTGTTGAGAGTTGCAATCCAACAACATCTTAAAAGTCTAGATAGTTCCCTACTCTGACTTAGATCAGTGCTATTCAAAGTGATGGTCGGTACTCCAGTGCTGCTGCAGAAACCATCAGCAACTAGTTCCTGGAAAGAATGAAATAGTTCTAATCAATGGCACAACCCTGGCCTCTGAGGGAGAGAAGAACTGGCAGTATCTGCTGGACTTCATCTCCTTCCCCACTGCCATTCCTTTCTCCATTTGTGACATGTCTTTTTTTTAGACTGTAAGCCTAAGGTAGGGAACTGTCTAATTAACAATTTCTAATATGCTCTGAGAAGAGTGGGGTATAAATACTCTAAATAACTGAACAAATATGATACCGGTCCCTGTCACATTAGAGGGGAAACACTACCATTGAATTACTCACAGTCACCTAGATCGATACTTTGACAGAGGCATTATGAAAATTTCAGAGCTTGGAAGCACTGTTGCAAAGGCTAATGACTACACACACACACAAATTAGTTTCTCATTGCCCAGTACTTTACTCAATATTGCATCAATTATTTCTACAAAATGACCTGTCCTATAACAAAGTAGGTAGTAACTATTACTTGTTGAACCAAAATTATTAGTAACATAGAACAAGATCTCACACCACAGCCTAGGTTTTGTAAGTTTATGAAACTGTAGCTATGTTGCAGAAATGAAATGAAACCTTGTTGGTGAATTGCAAGGGTGTGCATTCAGGCACTGGCAAGTGTTTCAATGCACATCAGGCACTTCTGATGTGGACTGGGCATTTCTGATGTGCACCAGGTACTCCTGTTCTGCTCCAGCACTTTTTAGACTGTATCTGGATGTACATCAGGGAGCACCCCAGTGCACACTGGTGCTCATTCTGTATGAATCACTCTGGCATTGCACAATGGATGCATGTACATTTTAACATCAGAGCAGTCTCTAAGTGAATATGGATGCTGAGAAACTACTCAATTCAACTTTGTGCATGCATAAGGCCATTTATGAAAACGTAAGCCACAAGCAGAATACTAGGCATTGACTTTCTATAAAACATAGTTTTAATTAGTAACTTATTTTCATAGTAACATTGTTAGCTCCTCACTACCCAGTGAGTAACATGTTTGAGGCTGTTAATTGTATGTAATGGATTATTCCCAAATTGTGGGAGGTCTTAAACACGGCTCCAATCCACCACTGACACCAAGAAAACCTACTGGGGTGGTCCACCAAAGCATATTTTGCTGAGCGCATCTTCAAATACTTCTTTCATTTGTATATGAACAATTATAATAGTTTTGCCTCAATTAATTCACTGCATTTGATATATAGTCTATGATGTTGGCTCTTGAATGACTACTTTTACCCTTGGCATTGATGAAGCCAAGGCTTGGCATTTCCTTCTATTCACAGAGAGTTGGCTGCCACATTTTATGTAGCATTCTTGGCTACTGTGCTAGTGATTTGTGTTTTGTGCTCTGGTTTGTTTGAGTCATAATTATCCAGCAGCTTTTTGTTTATTTTAATGTCTTGTTTCTTTTTGTAACCGATGAGCTGCCAAGCTCAGAATCTAATAGATGCCATAAGTGGGTGGATGTGGCGGTTTTTCCCCCATTTGTTAAGGCATAAGATTTTTACCTTCTCTGAAAAGTATTTACACCTGTGCAATAAAAGCATAAATGTACACCTTTCCTATACTTCCAGATGTTAGTTTCAGCTTTAGCTAATCATTTTTTTAAAATTTGGCTACAATCCTATGTATGTTTACTATGGAATATGGTCCACTGTCCTCAACAGAATTTACTTCATTCAAATCCTAATAGCATCTAGAAGCAATACCTCAGTCCTATGCATGTTTGAGCCAGCATGGTGATGTGGTTTGAATGTTGGGCTATGACTCTGGAGACCAAGGTTCATATCCCAGCTCAGCCATATAAATGTGTTGGGTCACCTTGGACAAGTCACACACTCTCTCAGATTCACAAGATGCCAATGGCAAACCTCCTCTGAAGAAACTTGCCAAGAAAACCCCTTGATAGGGTCACCTTAGGGTTGCTATAAGTAAGAAATGACTTGAAGACACACAATAACAACAAATGTATGTTTACTGAGAGGTGAGTTCTACTCAGGAAATTCCAAGTGAATGTGCATAAGACCACAACCTTTGATGGAAATAAGCCCTGCAAATGAATTTTGGAATAAACATGGCTCATTGAAACCAATGGAACAAGGCAGGCATAAATAACGCAAGTCATAACCGACATCAGATGGACTGAAGACCAAGAACTTCCTTTATCAAGCATCTCCTTGCCACAAAGAAGTAAAGTACAGATTTACATTAACCTGTCAAGCTTAAAGATCTGCACTGGCTGCCCATTCGCTTCCGGGCGCAATACAAGGCGTTGGTTATAACCTATAAAGCCCTACATGGCTTGGGCCCAGGATACCTTGAGGACCGCCTCTCCCCATACAATCCGCCCTGCACACTCAGAACATCTGGGCAGCAGCTACTGAGGGTACCTGGGGCAAGACTAGCCTCCACAGCAAGGATGACATTCACCATCTCGGCCCCGACCCTCTGGAACACGCTGCCCATAGAGCTCCACTCGGCTACCTCCCTAGCCCAGTTCAGGAAGGATCTAAAAACCTTCCTGTTTAAGCGAGCATTCCCCGATACAAGTTCTAGTTAGTTCCCCCCCCCCCAACGGCCAAATATATATAAATAGTTCTAATCAATGTTGGAAATGTAACAATGAAATTGGGAAGTTTTATCTCTGTTGGTGGTCATTTAAAAAAGCAAAATTATATTGAAGAAACATAAATAACATAATTGAGAAAATGTTTAAGAAGAAAATTGTGATTAAACCTGAATTGTATTTATTAAGAATGTGTGAAGCAGAATTAGGACATTCTATCTCAGAAATTGTCAACAAAACCCCTGGAGGGTGTACAAGAAGAATGGAAACCAGTGTTAGCATATCTCGAAGAGAGAAGAAATAAAACAATGCAGAAAGAGACCCCTTTGATATGAAGACATCACAACAATTAGTGTAGAAACAATAAGAGTATGTCCTTTGTAATTAAACACATAAAGTGGCGAGGAGGGAGGGAGGGGGAGAGTATATCAATAATGGAGTGTCAAGTGTTAAGAATAGTCAATGCTCAAGATATTGGAAGATTCAGAAAAAGACATATTTTGAAGATACAATAGCAAAGTTGTCAATAAATAAATGGAAATGTTAATAAGATGATATAAAAGCAAGTTATATAAGAAAGAATATGATGGAAATCCAGGTAGATCAGAAGGAAAAAACTGTCAACAGTTGAGTAGGAAGTTAGGATGATACGAGTTGTGGTTGAAGGTTTAAGTTGGTTATATGGAAGGTATGAGTGGGGAAGATGATATGAAAGATAAAGAATGTTAGTAAAGAGGATGTAAGAAAGTTCAAGAAAGTTGAGATAAACATAAGAGAAGGTATGGAGAAGGAGAAGATTTGGAAATGGTAGATTGATGTTAAGTTTATAAGAGAGGGAAGGAGAGGATCTATAGAGGAAGATATGTCAAAAAGTTACAAAATACCCTGCTCTTGTATTCATGTGGAATCTTTATTTAGATTGATTGGTATGATTTATATGATCTGTAACATGTGATTTTAATTAATACAATTTTTAAAAATTAAAAAAAAACCCTTAAAATTTCATTAAGATAACAGTCCCAGCTCTTATCAGTTTGCAAAGGCACAAGAATGTCTTTATCTGCCACCAAAAGGACAGCAGGAATAGAGCCATCCTGACCTCCCTAGGAAGGGAGTCCCAAAGTTTGGGAGCAGCCACTGAGAAGGCCTCCTCTCCTGTTCCCACCAAACACAGCTGAGAGGGTGGTGGGACAGAGAGAAGGGCTTTTATGGATGACCTCAATACTGTGGGAGACTCGTACAGGGAGTTCTTCAAATAACCTAGACCCAAGCCATATAGGGCTTCAAAAGTCAAAACCAGCACTTTGAATTGTGCCCAGAAATGAAATGGCAGCCAATAGAGCTGTTGCAACAAGGGAGTTGTATTCTCCCTATAGCCAGCTCCAGTTAACAGCCTGGCTGCAGCTCCTTGGGCCAGTTGAAGTTTCTGAACCCTTTTCAAAGGCAGACCCACGTAGACTGCATTACAGTGATCCAGATGGGATGTAATCAAGGCATGTATCACCATGGCCAGATCTGACTTCTACAGGAATGGGCACAGTTGGTGCACAGGTTTTAGCTGTGCAAAAGCACTCCTGGTCACCTCTGATACCTCGGCTTCCAGGCTCAGGGCTGAATCCAGAAGCACCCCCAAACTACGAACCTGAATTTTCAGGGGTAGCGTAACCCCATCTAACTCAGGCTGAATCCCTGTTCCTGGATCTGTCTTTCAACAGACCAGGAGCACTTCTGCCTTGTCTGGATTAAGCTTCAATTTGTTTGCCCTCATCCAGTCCATTATAGCAGCCAGACACCAATTTAGGACAGAATCAGCTTCCTTGGAAGATGGAAAGGAGTGATAGAGCTGGGCATCATCAGTGTACAGGTGACACCTGACCCCAAAACTCCGGACAACCTCTCCCAGCGGTTTCATGTAGATATTAAAAAGCATAGGGGACAGGACTAAGCCCTGAGGGACCCCATAGCCCCATGACCAAGGAGTTGAACAGGAATCTTTAGAGTTTAAAGGGCCGCAGGCTAATACCACAGCACATTCCTGCCAAAAGGCAGATGTTTGGGGAGCAGTAGTGTCACCCTCCCTTAGTATGTCACCTGGTGCAGTCCATCCCTCCCCACATCCTCCTAGTGACACCCCTGTCTAGTATATGACTGAATGATTCCATCTTGCTATCCTGAAGTGTGTTACTTTATGCTGTTGTAAGCCATTTCAGCACCCTTCTTGGGCAGAAAAAAAACCCCAATATAAAATACCTTTCTTAATTAAACTATCCAACAAACGAATTTTGGAGTAATAAATTATTTCAATCTATTCCCCTCGCCCCCTCCCTCATGATATGTTCTCTTCCCTCTGAGACCTATTGGAGGACCACCCACAGTCAAAAGGACACTAGCTAGGCTAGGTCTGTACAATTTCTTGAGGTCCTTTTAGAAACAATGAGAAAACAGTTTGTGTCTTTGTATTTAGACTAGAACTCCTTTTGATCACTAAGATGGCTCTGTTTTGCTTGCGCAGGACCAATCTGTTTTCTTTGGCAGTGAATGAGAAAACAAACAGTTAAATCAAAGGAGGACAGCCATCAAGCAGGAAAAATACAAGGCATAGAGGCACATGGTTTATTAAATATTTAGACAAACACACACTTGTTAAGTGAGTAGAAAACATGATAATTAAACATAGGGGAAAGACTGAAATTTAAGCTCCTTAGAACTACTTGTTCAAAAGTCCCCCCCCCCCCCACAAGAGTGCTCTAAAACTAGAAAAGATAATGGAAGATGTACTCTCCTAAGAGGTTTTTTTAATCAGAGCACATGGTGCCATTTGTTTTCAATTGCCCGCACTTTTGTAACAGAACATTATTTGTTCCTCATGTGGCCCTCTGGGGCTCTTTTTAATTAGTAAAGGCAGAGTTAAACAATTAAAGTCAAAGAGTTGAATACAACAAAGAAGAGATGCTGGCACCTCACAGACCAGATTTTACGCAACGGCAAAACATCACAGGGAAACCAACAGGAACATGAGGTGAGGAGAAATCTCACAAGTTTGCTCTTAAACATCCCTCACCATCATATTCCCATTGAACATATTGTACTGTTTGAATCACAAAGCTGTTGTTTACAAAAGTACACAATAAATGACTCTCCATTAAGTAGGCCATGATTTATATGAAGGGTGTGGCTGACTGATGGTATTCAGGGCTGAAAAGTGGGGCCATACCAAGGCAATTGCTGCCAGAGGGAAAGATAAGGTGGTACCCCATCCCACAAGTCTGTTTGCAGAAGTCAACTCAACTGGTAGTTGAGTTTTACACCTGCAGCAAGACAACATCCTCCAGTGCATTTGAGGGCAGAGTTTTAGCTCAGTAGAGGACAGGCTACCTGACACATGGAGACTCTGCCCTCCAACATCTCACTGCCACCTGGAGCATCTACTGCCTGATGCTGCCATCTTACACTGCTTAAGTTATGGAAAGATTCACTTACTGTTATTTATTGTAATTAATCAGGGTGTCTGTGGAATTGCAGTTTCTGTGCATTTCTTGCACAGAATTTTACCTTCTTCTTCTTCTTCTTCATTTTAAACACACACACACACCGCCGCTAAAAAAAACCCACACCAGTTCCTTTATTTAATGTCTAGAAGCAATATTTCTCAGATTCTTGACTAGTTATCCTAAGACATTTTCCCCTCTCCTAAATTGTACTGCTTAGTTCTGCTGCCTGAGCCTGAGTACAGAAGCTGCGTACACCACAGGAGCCTGATCCAGCTTGATCCCTACATGATACCATCAAAGAATCTTGCAGCAACATAAGGCATTATGCATTTCCATTATGGGTTACTTTTTGTGTACTAGCCTGTTCATGTTATCCAGTCCTTCTAAAGAAGAAGACTACAGTACATAAATGCTTATGCCATAATTAAAGTACTAATCTTTAAAATGTATTCATTTATTTGATACATTCTGAGACAATCTTTCCTACAAGAAGATCATGGCATTGTTTCTGACTCTCCTCCTTCCTATTTTATCCTCACAACAACACTATGAGGGAGATCAGGCTGGGAGTGAGTGGTTGTCCCATGCTCGTCCAGTGAGTTTTATAGCTTAGTGAACATGAGCTGCATCTGCACTGCAGAAATAATCCAATTTACCACCACTTTAAATACTATGGAATTCTGGGAACTGTGGTTTTGTGAAACATTTAGCCTTCTCTAACAGAGAGCTGTGGACTCACAACAAACTACAATCCCCAGGATTCCATAGGATGGAGCCATGACAAAGTAGTGGATGCAGCCTTAGTGAACATGGAGTCCCATTCCATTATTCTAACTCTTACACCACATCAGCTTTCTTTGTGCTTGCTGCAGCGGACTAATACAGGAACACATTGTGGAAATTCTTACATAAAAACATGACATGGATGTGCTTGCCTTCTCCTATTCTTAGATATATCAAGCACAACCCAAACTACAAGACTTCTCCAAATCCCCATGTATTGAGTTCTAAAATGACGTGGTTAAGACTGAAGTGTATGTGTGTGTGTGTGTGTGTGTGTGTGTGTGTGTGTGTATATATATATATATAGTGCACCAGCTGCACCTGTTCCTTGAAATGTTGGATCTGTCTACAGTGAGATATAGCTTGATTACATCCCAATTGTACTACTGTAATGTGCACTACATGGGGCTGCCTTTGGAAACCATTCAGAAACCATGGCCCTATTCCCACTGGCGGTTTTGCTCTGGAAGGAACTGGGCAGATTCGGGGGGGGGTCCCGAATCTCTCAGTTAGCAAGTGCCCACTACAAAAATTGGGGCATTTTAACCCGAATGCCTTCTTACAGAAATCGGGTTTAACATGAAGGCGCCTGCTGTCAATCAAGCGATCGTCATAGGTGGACATTTGCAGCACTCTTGGGGCATCGTAAGTATGCTTTCCCCCTACTTTTTTTTTAAAGAGCCAGACACAAAATGCACCAAAATGAGCACATTTTGTCAGATTTAAAACCTCTGTGTGTGTGTTGTGTGTATGTGTTGTGGGCATTTTGGCAGTGCAGGTTTATGATCTGCCCTTGGCCCCATTTTCAACCCCAAAATGCAAGCTAATGCATCCTGTATCCCCTCTCCTTGCCACCCCAGAATGCCTCTTACACATGTAATAATAATAATAATAATAATAATAATAATAATAATAATAATAAATTCTTCACCTCGGAAATGCCAGAAAAGGATACGATTGCCATGCATTATTTTTTGCTCTTAAAAGCATTCAGGGCTACCCCTGAATTCCTTAGAGACAGTGCAAAAGCATGTATCATTTTGCCAATTGGCCAAATTGACAAGAGCAACAAATGTAACATTCAATTGTAGCATTCATTCCACAAATCCTTGCCCTTTGCAACATTTCCCCTTTGCTGGTAGCGGCAAATAAAAGGGAAGGGAACAAGCTGCTGCTAGCACGTTCTATCATCTATATATCTGCCTGCAAGAAAAAAAACTGCGCATATTTTGTCAAAAATAATTTTAAAAAATTAAAAAGGGGGAAAGTGCCTGATGCAAGCTCCGTTCGTTCCCTGTCTTTGACCTGAACTGAACTGACCCCTTTCCTCCTGCTTACATCTCTTTAGAGGAGGTTTGCCATTGCCTTCCACTGAGGCTGAGAGAGAGTGACCGTTCAGTTCCAACTGACCCACAGAATCAATTGGAAATAAAAGGGAAATGCAGGCATTCTGACTGTAGCGTCGCATTAACACTAATAATAATAATAATAATAATAATATAATAATAATATAATAATCCAGGAGCAAGAGAGAATGAAAGTGCACCAAGCAAGCACACAGACATGTCACCCAAAAATCATGTGCATAGATTGTCAAAATAAAAGAGCTCCTTCTACAGACTAGTTCCCCCACATCCCTCCTTCGCTTGGCCCCGCAAGCCCAATTTCCTTGGCAATCTCCTCCTCCTCTTTCCTTCCGACCCTCCCCTCTCTGGGCTGCCCTGGCTCCTTCATCATCCTCCTCCTGCTCATTATAGAATGCCGTCCATGGCTCCCTTTCCGCGGTCTCCTTCATCCGCTCCTCCTCCTCCTCCATCACTTTCTCCAGTCCCCCCGCCCTCCCTCTAACAGCCCTTTGCGCCCTATCAGTCACCCTGATTTCCCTTGCCTCCTCTCACCCAAGCCTCCTGTCAAATTCCCTTTTTACATCCAGGCTCCCTCCTCCTCCTCCTCCTCCTCCTCCTCTCCTCCTCCCCTCCATCTCCATTCACTTTCTCCACTCCCCCCTCCCTTCCTCTGACAGCCCTTTGCAGCCCTATCATCACCCAGATTTCCCCTTTTTAGCTTCCTGTCACCCTTTGCCTCCTGTCAGATTTCCCTTTATCCTTTGGCTCTTTCCTCCTCCCCTCCCTCCGAGGGGGAGGGCATGCTCTGACCTCTGCCCACCCTCTGACCTTAATCCCCCCTGATGTCCCATCACGATCGGGGCAAGTTCATATTTCGCGGAACCCGGGTCTTTTCAGAAAGACAGATTTAAATCTCGATACCCCACGCTAAGGGGCATTTCCTTGTGCAAGCCTTGACATGGATTTTGACAGAATCGGGCCCAATATGAACTTCACATGGAAGAATCGATTTCAAAACCGGGATAAAAGGTAGTGTGAATGGGCCCTTTAACAGGTCCAAAATGCTGAACCAGGCTGTTGAGTGGAGTTGGCTACAGGGAGCATGTGACTCCCCTGCTGAACTGCTGCACTAGCTACTAATCCATTTCCAGGCAGGATTCAAGGTCCGATTGTTTGTAACAGAGAAGCGGGATAGAAATAATTTTCTAAAAATATTCTAATTTTTTTCCTCTAAGATGCTGGTTCTGACCTTTAAAGCCCTAAACAGCTTGGATCCAAACTGTCTGAAGGACTGCATCTCTTTATACTAGTCAGCCTGACTGTTAAGTTTAGTAGAAGAGGACTGTATCTTCATCCCACCACCTTCGCAGGCATAGCTGGTGAGGACTCAGGATAGAGTCTTCTCCATTGCTGCTCCTAGATGGTGGAACTCCCTTCCAGTGGAGGTCAGGTTGGCCCCCTCCCTGATCTATTTTAACCAACAGCTGAAGACATTCTTATTAAGGCAGGCTTCTGATGTGTGAATGTATTTATGTAGAGTGTATGTGTGTGTGATTGGTGGGCTATTTTTAATCCTCTTAGGGTTTTTTTTTAAATTGTAATAGTTTTAACTATGTTGGGTTTTTAACCATTATTTTTTAACATTAGTGTGCATGGCATAATAGTTTGAGCATTGGATTATGACTCTGAAGACCAGGGTTCGAAGCCCCACTCAGCTATGGAAACCCACTGGGTGACCTTGGGCAAGTCACACTCTCTCAGGCTCAGAGAATGGCAATGCAACCCCCTCTGAAGAAACCTGCCATGAAAACCCCATGATAAGTTTGCCTTATTGTCACCATAAGTTAAAAATGACTTGAAGGCACACAACAACAAATTACATAATTCTTTTTGAAAACTTTTGCAATCAATGTATTAGTTGTATATTTTTAAAATTA
The DNA here is from genome assembly GCF_019175285.1 of Sceloporus undulatus. NCBI lineage: Eukaryota > Metazoa > Chordata > Lepidosauria > Squamata > Phrynosomatidae > Sceloporus > Sceloporus undulatus. The sequence continues at coordinate 58,904,364 of NC_056526.1, forward strand.
TTGTAAGCCACCTTGAATGCCATTTTGGGGGAAAGGCAGGAGATAACTCCAATAAATACAAAGCAGACATGAAAGTCACAAACACGCTAGCTTTTCCCCCCGTCAGATGCCAGGGTGGATCAAAGAGTGTTATGTGACTCCTCTCATTCCTTTAGCCAAACTGGGATTTTCACTATACACCAGATTCTGCACTTGGACAAATGTTGGTTTTTTACCCCTCTGGCAGATTGTTCTCAGGATCTCTTTTATGTGACTTACATTCAAAAAAGCATTAAGATGTATAGTAAATAATTTAACCAGAGCCTGGAAAATGTGATGGCTAAACCACAAACAAGAACAGAGAGCACTTCAGTATATTCACTATACTGTACTAAACAATTTTTATATTAATAAACCAACATAACCACATGTAATAAGTACAGCCCATTTAGTATTCAAAAAGGTCTTACATTGGATCTTTTGTGAATCAAGTGCTTCTGAAAAGTTTATATGAAATTTGTCAACTTGCTGCTGCTATGGCTGCTGCTTCGTCTTTCCTCTCTGCAAAACTTAACAGTGTGACTCAGAAAGGAACCAGGACACCAACCATCAGTTGGAAGCTAGCACATTCTCTTGGCTCACAAAGTGTAGCAGCGAGGAGTTGGTCAGCCACATCCTTATCCTGGAAACATTGGAGATGATTTGGAAAACCTCCCATAGTGTCCTCTTGTCAATATAAAAGCTTGGAGCTAATACAGTGGGCCCTCCACATTGGTTAGGGTTAGGGGCACAGGACCTCCGTGAATGTGGAAAAAAAAATTTTTAAACCACATTTTTAAAAAAAAATCTGAGAGAACACCTCTCTATGAATCTCCATGTCCTCCAGCACAACTCTATGGTCAACCTCTGGCAGTATGACATAACTTTAATGCTGGAGGACCTAGAAGTTGCTAGAGAAACGTATTAATCTAATTTACAAATAATCAAATCCACAAAAGTCAAAGCCACAAATATGGAGGCCTGACTGTATTCAGCATAGCCTTGTGTTTCATTGTGTCTTCCTGTGAGATGAGAAGTCCTAGTTAAAATTCCACATCAGTCACAAACTTATTAAATCATACATAATAGGCTAGTCATAATTGGAACATAAGAAACTGTTGTGAGGAGTGCAGCCTTGGTTATCAAGGGAAATTGTCATGATTACCTGCACAGTGCACAGCATGCCATTGCACAACCCCAAACAGGTGTGGAAAGAGATATTTTAGGCTGGATATATAGCATGTACTGAGACGTCATCATTCACCCCAGCCCAGCATTCCAGGAGATAAGAACATGACAGCATCAGCTTTCCTCCCAAGTTCATAAAAATGCACATGCCCCACTTTTCAGCCTAGCAGAGACAGGAAGTGATTTCACGATGGCCCCCTTTCTGAGAAACTTTATATAAACCCCTGCTGGAATCCTATTGGGGCCTTACGTCTTTGTAAGAAGACTTACGTTTGAGGGAATTAGAATTGCACAGTTGCATAATGTCCCTACCCAGTAGAGGGCTGCTGTTATGTTACTAAATAGCAGAGTGAGCAAAGTGCCTGATCAACATTGCTGCCCAATGAACATCAATATGCCATGCACATCAGTGCACAATATGCACAGTATGCACCAATGTACATTTCCCACTGATGCACATTATTCCTGATGCATATTGGGTGCTCTTGCTGGTATTTTTGCAATTCAGTAAAAAGAGCACCTCTGTTATGTAGCTAGTATATGTATATGTAAAGTTATGTAACTGAACAAGTGATATAGGATTCTGGTGCCCTTCATTTTACTACACCTATATTCTTTCCCCAAAATGGAGGTGTATATACTCTTTGGGATGTAATGGCTTCTAGGGTGCTCCTCAGTAGCTTCTTGGTGTTCAGCTACAGTCATATGGTGAGTGAGGAGAGGTTTCTTGGTTGTGAATACCTGCTCCATCAATAAATAATGTTTTGCTCTGTGGCTTTATCTAATCATTTAAAAAATGTTTTATTAAACATTTATGCATATTTAAAAAAACACACATCACATCAAACGTGCACATATACATATACATACCCTAACATACCAAAACATATACATATACATACTTACTTTCCAGCACTGACATTCGATCTAATATAATCTAATACCTTTGTTACCATTCTTGCATATCAAATATCTCTATTCCAATTACCTTTGTTAACATTCTCATTCTCAAATCTTCCATATAAAACAGCCTACCTTCTCCTCTCCCTTTCACCCTCCACCTCTTCAGTTTCTTAAACTTACTTACTTAAACCTTCATACTCACTGAAAACATTCTTAAACCACTTTTCCATACTTCCTTACTGTCGGTATCAACTCTATTTTTGTTAATTTGTGATTTTCTTACAATATCTCAAATTTTTGCTACCCAATCTTCATTTTATTTAAGATTCAAATTTAACTCCAAACTCCTTTGTCTAATCTTGAATATCTTAAAGTATACTTTGACCCTGATCAGGTTTCAGATCTTTATAGCAGCCTTACAGCAAGTTAGACGGTTTGTCTATGGAGCTCAGTACTGTCCACTCTATACAGACTGACAGTGGCTCTTGGTTTTACACAGGAGTTATTTCCTCTTGCTGCCTGCAAATACTAAAGACTGAACCTAAGCTTTTCAACCTTAGCTCTATTCTTGCAGCATGTGAGAAAAAATAATGACCTAAGGCAGTTTTTAGGATTACTGATACAATGTGTGATTGCTGTTATATTACTAGTATTCCAAAGATAAACTTTGTGCCATAATCACTGGTTTCAGCACTTCACCGCAACTGTGGGAATAATTATTAGTGTCAGGATTGTGCCGCACACATCAAGGTTCAAATCCCCACTTATCCATGGAAACCCACTGAGTGAACTTGGGCAAATCGCACTCTCTCTGTCTCAGAGGAAACTCCATTTGAACAAATTTTGCCAACCCAAATCAGAAATTACTTGAAGGCACACAACAACATGCACAAAAACAAATCAATGGGTCCTAGAGCAAAGCAACATTGAATGCTCAGTATAAGTCAAAATAACTATATTGAGGAGATTATTTGATGCCAAATCTGTGCTGGGATAGACATGGGTTGTAACTGTCACTGACAGATCTTATCACACTGTTACATCCCTGAGCAGTAGGAAACCCATATGCAACCCAGGCTTCTCCTGCAACTTTTTCAGGAATGGGAAAATTCCATTCTTGAAAAGCTGTGGTAGAAGCCCAGGTCAGATATGGGCTGCCTACAGTCCAGACATGGGACAGTGCAATAAGATTTGTCGGTGACAGTTACAACCACATTTATTGGCATGGATTTGGCGTGTGATAATCTCCACTGTCTATCATATTTTGGACATATCATGAGAAGGCCTCACGGGGGGGGGGTGATAATACTTGAAAGCAGTAGAGAAAAAAGAAAGAAAGACTGCATTATGAATTGATTGACTCAATCAAGGAAACCTTGTCCCTAAACTTGCACGATCTGAGCAAGGTGATTGATAGCAGGGGCTCTTGGAGGTATCTTATTCACAGGGTCGCCATGAGCAAATATTGACTACAATACAATTTGGTGACCACACTGCCACATTTTGTGATAGGAAACATCCACACTAGTAGAATTTCCTCTTGTTTGTCCTAATTCTCCCACTATTTGGACTGGATGGCTCTAGTGGTCTCTTCCAACTCTACGATTCTATGATTAGCTGACCTCCCAATTCTACTCTCAGGAGAGAAAGGGGGAAAAGTTGTCTTAAAGTTGCCTGAGCAGTCAGTTTTAACTGCAGCCATGGCATTTTTCTGGAATTAGTAGAACTTGCTGGAATCGGGAAGCCACAAGGCACTTCCAACCCTGAAAAAGAAGTCTGTGAAACTCTGAAGCACAACCAACCCCCTCAATAATGACAAAACCATGCTGTTGTTTTCAGCAGCTCATTGAAGACCTTCCTTGCAGCTCTCTTGTGTGTCTTGTGCTGAGCCCCTATTCCCATTACGTTGCTTTTAGCCCAGCAGTGAAGCTATTCAGGGGCTCTCTCGCTTTCTCGTAAATTGGTAACAGATTTACAAAAGACATCAAGGGCCGCTGAAAGGCAGAAGGGCAGAGAGAGGCACTATAACCAGCTTGTGCCAGAGCACTTCTCTTCCAACTTTCCCCATGACAGTCAGAGCTGTATTGTCGCTGTTTGCTGGTTCCCTTGACAGTGGAATCCCAGCCATTTCGACTTTAAGCAGTCTGGATGGTTCTTGTGTTTGAAGTTGTTGGAACTACATCAAACAACCATGGATAAAGAATGCTGCTGAAGGATTTATTCTGCCTGGATAGGAATGTTATGGCAGGGCTGGGGCAGGGGAGAGAGATGCAAGAAGGAGGAGAACAGAACAAAGTTTTTTCTCCAGCCCCCTTCGTGATGTTTTGAGTGGAGAATTCTGCTGAAGCTCAATTAAGCTCCAAACTGCTTGAATTATATAGCAAAAGTAAGAAATAAAAACAGATATATTAATAAATATCCTTTGCTTTTGAAGAGACTCAATAATTAATAGTATTCAGACACAGCAGCATTATGATAGCATAAAAAGACATAAAGGAATCCAGTAACACCTTTGAGCACAGCCAGTGCAATGTAGTGATTTGTGCATTGGACTATGATGCTGGTAACCAGGATTTGAATTCTAGCTCAGCCATGGAAACCCACTGGATGATCTTGGGCTATGCACAGTCTATTAGCATTAGCAGAAGGCAATGGCAAATCCCCTTCTGGACAAATCTTGCCAAGAAAATGCTATGATAGGTTTACCTTAGGGTTTTAAAACATGAATCTGAGGAAGTAGGCTCAAGTTTATGAAAGTCCATGGTACCAACTTCTTTCTTTCAGTTTGTCTCAAAGGTTCTACAAGATCCCTTTGCATGCAGACTTTTGATGAGTTTGCCTATGAGAGAAAGCTTACAGTTGGTTAGCTATGTACAGGAGGCACCCACCCAGACACCTTTATTGGCATGAATCTTAATAGCTGATGTTATGTAATGTTCAATTCTACAGTAAAAGCTGATGAGACCATTTATTTATTTAAAGCATTTAAGTAAATTTGCTGTGACCTCACTGGGACCCTCAAAGGGATGTACAACTGATAAAAATATTTAAGAGACTTGAGTTGCAAAGATGGCTCTGATTCTGTTCTTTTTAACAGGATCCTGTGTTCCAGATGTAATTATAGCAGATGAAGCTTCTTCCTTTTTTTGGCTCAAAAACAAGGGAATGTTATTGACTCGTAGAATCATAGAGCTGGAAGGAGCCTAATGGCCATGAAGTGCAGCTCCTTGCTCAGAGCAGGATCTCCAGCCAAAGCATGTGGACCAGGTAGCTGTCCAAACTGTTTCTAAAGACATTCAGAGAAGAAGTGGCAAACCTTTGAATTCATCATACCCCCCCAATATTTCACAGATGAAAACTGGGACACTTGTGGCAACCCAACATCAGATATTGGTCAAGATAGCAAAAGAGGAAGAACACACAAGAGGCTGCAGCTGTTTACCTTTGCTTGAGTCTACAGGGAAAGGCATGATTCTGGCCCCTTCTATCCTCTCCCTCCTGCTGAGTTAAGTGAGACCAAACTACTTTTCCAATTTGAACTCATTTTGTACCAACTGATGAAAGCCAAGGATGAAGAGGGAGGAAGAGAGAGAAACTGAGACATTTTTAAAGCAGGCAAAAAAATGGGACAACAGCAAAAGAGGATTAACTGAGATTCTTCCTACCAAATCAGAACAGTGAGATAGTATGATAAATCTTGCCAAGAAAACCTTATGATAGGGTTGCCATCATATGTTAGAATCAACCTGAAAGCACATAACAAGAAAGTGCCCAATTAAGGTACATGTCAGAAGCAACAAAGGAACAAGAAAAAAGCCACTATACTGGTGTAGTGATTAACTGTTTTAAATTACTTTACAGTTACCTTCAAAGGATACTTTTCAAGGCATTTTGACTGGCATTTTTCAGCTTTTTATGCCATTATTTTATCAATCTCAAGGGCCTTCTCTCCCCTAAAATGTAATAAACAGCACAGTGAGTTACTTGTAAACAAGTATTGACAATGAGTCACTTTTTAAACACTCTGTGGAACAAATACATTTCAAAATTCACCTTCCAAACTCTAGTAGTAGTAATAATAAATAAATAAATAAAATTTTATTTTTACCCCTTCTCTCCATGAGGATCGAGGCAGCTTACAATAAAAAATCCATATAATACAACAATAATCCCTGTTATTCTCTCTCCCCCCTAAAACATCAATTAAACACATTTAAACATTAAAATAGTCTCTTAAAACTAGTAACAGCAGTGGCAGAGACTGGTAGGAGATGTTTGTAGAGTAAATGTGAACTGTGGCCTTTTGGTTTTGTGAACTGGTGTCTATGTTGTTATTTGCAATCAAGTCAACTATGGACTTAAGGTGACCCTGTGAATGAGAGACCTCTATAAACCCTGGTTACCAACAATCTTGCTCAGGTCATGCAAACTCCGAGCCATGCCTTCCTTATTGAATCAATCCATCTGTAATATTGCCTTCCTCTTTCACTACTCCCTTTTTCTTCATCAAACATTATCATCTTTTAAAATGATTTATATCATCTGATGCTGAATATTTTGTACTGTAGTTTAGGTCCCAAGGGGCCTGTTATATTTTGCCATGTTTGAAATATATAAATAGAGATTGGTACAGACATGGATATCCTGAGATTAAGCAACAGACATTACAGCCACTCCCAGGTCTGTTGCCATACTCTCCAACTATTCCACTTTGAAAGACATAGTCCTGATTTATCATCTGTTGTCTCACTTTTTCAGCTACTTTTAAAATGTCTCTCTTGTTTCTCTCTTTTGTCCTTGGCTTATTTCAACTACTACAAATGAGCTCAAAGTCCAGAATCAGTTTGCACTCAGTTCAGTGAGCAGCAGGAGAGGAGGGGAGGGGACAGAGTCCTGCCCTTCCCAGTAAGCTTAGGCAAAAGCAAACTTGTGCAGTCTCTCCTAGTGTGTGTGTTTTTCTAATAACTTTTGTCATATTGACCATATGGTCACACATTTCCCTGTTTGGATCTAAAAAATGTTGGAGGGCATGAAATACCAACATTTATTTTGTAATGTTGTTGTTGTTCTAATTGTCTATACCAGTGATTCCCACACTTTACTCCTCCTGATGTTTTGGACTTCAGATCCCAGAATTCCTGACAGTTGGCCAAGCTGGCTGGGGCTTCGGGGAGTTGAAGTTCAAAACATCTGGAGTACCAAAGTTTGGGAAACCAGAAATTTGGGCCCCAAACCCCTGGGGATTTTACTGACCAGTCTTCTCATTCATTTGTTTAAAAATGGCAAGCTGACCTACTTCAGATGGTTCTGGGGGATAAACTGGAATTTAAGTGTATTTAGACAAGGCTTTGGACTGATCTTTGAATGGTGCAGGAAAATTTTGTAAAATGTTTTGTGGGAGTGGGTGCATACAGTTTAGCCCTTCAACGCAGGCTGCAAAATGTCTTGGGCAGTGTAAACATATGTATTCCCCATTTTTATGTTTTGGTTTTAACTACTTCCACTTGTTAAGGGACCTCTGCTGAACACAATTGTTTTAATTATTCTTTTATTGTTTTGTTGAATGTTATCTGCCTTGAATTTTCTTAAAATATAGGATATACATTTAAGAGTAAATAAATGCATTCAGTCCTCCTTGTCCACAGACTTTTTATCTATGAATGCAAGCATCCACAGCTTGTAAATGTCTTCTAAAAACAAATTCTAAGAAGCAAACCTTGCTTTTGCCATTTTATATAAGGGACACCATTTTACTACACCATTGTATTTAATGGGACTTGAGCATCCACGGATTTTGGTATCCACAGGGTGTCCTGGAACCGAACCCAGTGGATACGAAGGGCCCACTGTACATGCTACTTAGAAGTTAAGTCCACGAGTTTGCATTCCAGTTGTGTTCAGCTTGTGTTCAATATAAACCGCATCAATTTTGCAGTTTTGTGGGGAAACTGGTCCCTCCTCTCAAACATTTAGTATCTGACTTGTGATGTAGTGCTTTGACCATTGGGCTATGGCTCTGGAGACCATGGGCCGAATCCCTGCTGAGCCTTAGAAACCCACTCGGTGACTTTGATCATCTCTCAGAGGAAAACAAAGACAAAACCCCTCTGAACAAATCTTAACAAGAAAACCCTGTGATAGTTTCACTTTAGGGTCACCATAAGTGAGATATGACTTGAAGGCACACAACAACAACAACAACAATAACAACAACAACAGTGCAGAATAACAGCACACTTTCCATTTAACTGTTTTATGTTTTTATTCTATTTAAAGGTTCTTTAATTTTAAGACTATACAAAATAAATGTTTGGAATGAAATTAATACATTTCATTTTAAAAAACAAAACAAAATATACTTTAAAGCGAATTACTTCATTAGTATCCTTGTGAGATCTACTGCATTTAATTACAATCATATAGCTTATTAGTGAGGTTTGAACACAACTAACCCTTATAAATAGGTTTTCTGAGGCTGCTTTTTGAACATTTACTAAGCTGCAGCAGTCAAATGATTATCTGAATCCACCCTTTGAGTGTTCTTTAGTCTGACAAATCTTAGGTTTGGCAGGACAAACAGAGAGTGCAACCTTAAAGACTGGAAGTCTATCACAGTGTCACAAATGTCAAGATACGGTTTGTGGTGATCACTATATTTTAGTACAAAAATAGGTATCTACGTCAGTCTGTGCCGTAAAGCTTTAAGTGTGGCCTTTTTGATGGGTAAACAAAATGTTGTCCCATTTTTAATGACAATGTTGGTTAGCAGCACCCTTGGGGGAATGTAATTGCACTTCTACACTCAAATCAACCTAACCTTCCCAGAATAAGAACCCCAAAAATGTGTGGAATGTTTAAGATGATAGCCTTTTTAGCAGACTTGAATTAAAGTTACCATTCTGGAGCCATCAAGATCTCATTTAATGAAGAAGTATTGCCAGTTTTCCTAATTCTCCTTGCAGTGTTTGGAGCTGCTCCAGAATTCATTCACTAGGGTGAGATATGCAACAGACACAACATACAGGAGCCCTGTGCCATTAAGAATTGTGTAGAAGAATTGTGTATTTTGATTGTACTTTTTATTATTTAATAAAATAAAGATTATATGGGGGGGGGAAGAATCGTGTAGAAGGGAGAATGTCAGCAAATACATGCTAGTGCAAATAATCTAGCCCTCACAAATATTAAATAGGAAGGTAATTCTGTGTCTGTGCCATTTCAGATGGCAGCTGTTGAAAGAGCCTCCACGCAAATGAAATCCTTGCACACAGAAAGCTAGTGTGTCAGGGAGAAGGCTGGGTTCATTTTATTCTTTGCTGGCTGGTTACATTTATAACCTGCCTTGACATCAAAAATTTCAAGTCAGCTAAAAACAACAAAATCCATAGCAGAAAATAATGCAGTAAGTAACGGCACAGTCAGTAAAAACTCAAATGAGAGCAGGTCCAAAAAGAAAGAATAGTATCCACCCTTTTAAGCAAATAATTAAAATATGAAAATAGAGGTTAAAACATAGTGCAGCAGAGGAAAAAACAGCTCAGTTGGAACAAATGCCAGTTTAGACCCAAAACAGGTTTGTTTTTCAGGAGGTGAGGCAGCATTCACGGGACCCTACTTGCCCCATCTGACTCTGGTTCATTCTGTGCAGATGTTCATCTCCTTCGACAATCTGTCAACACCTGGCCAGCCCTGACAGATAAGCAGCAATGATAACTGCTCTGAGGCAGAAGAATTCAAGGGTTGTTGGACTGACTGGAGAAATACTCAAGAAAAGTCCCTCTCTGGAATTGGGCAGAATGGGGCAAGAATCCTGTGATCCTACAGATGTGGTTGGACTGCAAATCCCAGCACTCCTGGCCAACATATCCAATGGTGAAGAATGCTGAGAGTTGCTGTCAGACCAGTTTTGAATGGTTCCATCATTCTCACCTCTAGTCTAAGACTCGAAGGGATGCTCTTGTCCACAATGTACCCAACACTTGACTAGAACCTTTTCCAATCTTTTTCCATGTATTTCTGTGGAGTGAAGGAAACAAACTGCACTTGGGGATACACACATACAACAACAACATGAGGGAGCTCCCAGGTTCCATCCAAATTCCACCATGGCTTAATTTAGCCCCTTTCACATTTCACAATTAGAGTGCTATGTTCCACTTAACTGCCAGAACTGCATCCTATAGAATCCTGGGGTTTGCCTTTTAGGAGGGTTATTTAGAATTCTGAGTTCCTCTATTGGTTCACCAAACTACAAATCTTAGAATTCCATAGATGCAACCATGGTAGTTAAAATGGAATGATAGTGCTACAATAATGTAGTATGAAATTGTCAGCAATGAAACTGTGTTCCTGCACTGGAGGAGGTTTGGATTTGGCATTCTCTTGCCTTTTTAATAGTCTTCTGAAAACATATCTGTGTCAGATTTCTATAAATCAAGAAAGAAACCTGCTAAGTCAGGTAATAAAGAAGTTTTTATGGTATACTGAGTTGTGCCAGATAGAAAGAACAAGGGGTGAGAGAGAAGGGTTTATGGATTAACTTGGTCCATGCAAGGCAGCCTTAGGTGCCAAGGATGGGATTAGACCAGCATTTCCATCTCTAAATATTTGTCTGCTGTGCTAGTTGTTAGCAGGAACATCTGCCCTTCTTCCAAATGGAACACCTTGAATTATATAAACATATCTTCTAGTGGTATTTACACTGATTTCCAGATGTTTTTGACACAGACTGTCCAGGTCAGCAGCTGCATTCTAACACAGAATCAGAGCATGGAAAGCATGGCAACTCCCAGAAGCTGCATAGACTTTTCAATGATAGCTAAGGGATACTGGCACTTATTATTCAAAAAAAGTACTCCCCAAGCACAGCACAGTGCTATACAGGTCTAGGCCAGTGATAAACATATTTTGTAATGTGTGAGGCCTAAAAATCCATTGTGTGCATTAGCATGTAAGGAAAATGTGGGGTATTTAATTCAGATAGGAGAAAGACAGACTTCTGCAATGTCAAAAAATCAAATCATTACTTAAATCTGAAAGAGATTTAATGGTAAGAAGCAGAGTCATTTACTTCATAATTATTAAACCTTCTATATCAAGAACATTCAGCAGGTTGTTGAACCCTTTGCTTCTGTAATAGTAATCTCCACGCTACTCATGTTAGAAATCTGTGTATTTTTTAAAAACTGCAGAAGAACCTCACCATTGCCCATACTTCTGCACCCACGTCTGATGTCTCCATGTTAGGCATGTACATCTGATGGTCCTTCACACCACATGGTTACAGTATTATACCAACACATTTACTGCCACATCTCCATCCCATGGAATCCTGGGATCTGCATTTTTTACGAGATGCTTAGATTTCTCTGCCAGAGAGCTCTAGTGTCTAATCAAACTGCAAATTTCAGGGTACAATTAAAATTCCTATTAAAGTGCTGTAACTGTGTAGTGTGAAACATACCTGAGTCAAAGGGGTCATTCCCACTGGCAGGATGAATTGCTTCCTGATTTGCTTCTGCCTTGGGTTTGAAAGCGAATCCAAAAGACCCCAGTTTCCATTAGGAAGGGGATCTTTCCCTTACCCCAGTCCAAGCGATTTGCCCTGATTGTTGTCTACACTGGCAACGCAGCTTCAGAATCCCCTGTCAATCATCTATGACTACATACAGATATAGGCTTTCCAAGGATCCAAACCCCTAACTGTGTGTGTCAGGGAGTAGCTGTTGTCAAAGCCTGCATAGGGTACACAGATGTCTACACATCTATGTGTAAATAGACATCTGTACCTAACTTACATTTGCCAAGCGTGAGTGAAAAAGCAAGGACATTTGGAACAAAATGAATGCATGGCTCTGTTGTCCCTTTCTACATGCGGGTTCCCTTTGCACAAGGCAGACATGATTATCCTTTTACTGTGGCCAAAAGATGTACACTCCAAGGTTGGAAAGATAAACATCTACAATCTACTTTTCAATGGTCAGAAGATCTTACTGCTTTAGCTATACAAGTGTTTCTTACATATGCCAACTTCATGAAAATCTATCTTTGGAAATATGATTCTTTTATATTTGTGGCCATGTTCATATCCTATGTACTTTCTTTTCTTTTCTTTTTCTTTGCAATCTAAATAAAATCTTTAAATATTTATTTTTTAAAAAAATTAAAGTATTAAAAAAATTAAATGACATATAAAAGGGGCTGCAATTATTCACAGGTACAAGACCATTAACCCCTGCTGTATGGTACTATGCCACTTAATTGTCTTATTGCAGCAGTCTATACCATAATTCCCAATCCCATATTAATTGCTTTCCTTTTTGATAGGCTGACACTAAAAAGGGTGGTCAAAACAGCAAACAAACTATCAGGGGGGTTTTGTGGGTTTTTCGGGCTATGTGGCCATGTTCTAGAAGAGTTTGTTCCTAACATTTCACCAGCATCTGTGGCTGGCATCTTTAGAGAATGCTGGCATGGAAGTGAGTACACACACACACACACACACACACACACACACTGTGTGACCCTGGGTTGGGAGGGGTGACTTCCATGTTAATCTAACAAACTATTATTAAATAGTTAATTATTATTAAACATTATTAAAATTATCTAAAATTATTTTTATACATGTAAAAATAAGGCTGGAATCTTGCTGGAATACCCTTAGAAATTGTGGCTGGAGTCTTTCATAAGTCAACTTATTTCTCCTGGTAGTAGGATTGAGCAACTGCATAATGTCTGTATCCAGTTAGGGGCTGCTGTTACATTATCACATAGTGGAGCAGATAAAGAGACCAATACACATGGGAGACTGATGCACAATGGGACCAATATACATCGGGATACCAGCTAGGGAGTGTTGATGGCCATTAGTAGTGCCTGATGTGCATTACAACACTCTTTCTGGTGTCCTGTTACCCATCTTCACAATTGACTAACAAAGTTTCTTAGAGTCTCTGCTAACTATTCATAAAGTTATATACTCTTCTCTGTCGTGTATCCCTCAGATCCAGACCACAGCCAAGGCTTGTAGATTCTTTTTGTACAATATTGCCAAAATCCGACCATATCTCTCCGCCTCTACTGCCAAGATCCTGGTCCATGCCCTAGTGATCTCACGACTTGATTACTGTAATGTCCTCCTGGCTGGGCTTCCTTTTTCTCACCTCCATCCTTTAATCTCTGTCCAGCATTCAGCTGCACGCATTATCACTTCCACCCACCGCTCTGACCACATCTCTCCTGTGTTGGCATCCCTTCACTGGCTCCCTCTCCCTTTCCGCATTCAGTATAAGCTCCTGCTGTCGACATTCAAAGCCCTCCATGGACTGGCCCCTCCTTACTTATCAGACCTTCTTTCTCCTCACCTTCCCACTCGGGCCCTCCGTTCTGGTAGTCAAGGGTTCCTGTCTCAGCCCAGGATTTCCTCTGCCCCATCCCGGATTTGCCCCTTTTCACTTGCTGCCCCTCACTCCTGGAACCTTCTTCCTCCACAAGCAAGAGCCATCACTTCATTAACCAGCTTCAAAACGGAGTTGAAAACCATCCTATTCAGAGAAGCCTTCCCAGGCATCGCATAATTGTCGCTTACTATCTGATGTTCTGTTGTTGGCTGTTTATCGATCCATTTCCTGTATTGCTATGTACTGTATATGTATTATCCTACTTGTGAGTATGTATTTTCCCTGGATAATGATTAACCTTCCATTTTGAAGCCAAGCCCTCCCTTCAGTCCATCTGCCTTGGTCCAGGCCTCGGAGGTTGAGAGGAACTGCTGGACCTCTTACCCTTTCCCTCCACCACTCCCTTCTCCTTCTGTGTCATGTCTTTTTAGATTGTAAGCCTGAGGGCAGGGAACCGTCTAACTAAAAAGATTGTATGTACAGCGCTGTGTAAATTTACAGCGCTTCATAAATAAAGGTTAATAATAATAATAATAGACCATAATAAAGGCAAAATTTTAAAATGAGTTAGATAATAAAATAAGTAAAATTATGGCAATAATCATAGCCATTAAAATCATCATACAACAAAACCTCAAATAGATTAAGGATGGCTTGAGGAGATATGTCTTCCCATCTCTTCCAATATAAAGACTGAACATGGGAATGGGTTGCAACTTTGAGAGACTTGCAAATTGCAATCCACACAGGAATGCCTATCATCTCCCCGGGGGATGCTACTTCAGAGGATCTCTCCTAAAACTTTTAATGTTTAGCCAAGTTCATCACAAGACAAGTGATCCCTTAGATAATCGGGGCTTTAAAGTTTAAAACCAACACTTTGAACAGTGGGAAAGCAATTAGCAACAGGGCAATTTGTAGTTTCTTATTGGGACCAATGTTTAAAATAAAGTTCAGTCAAGTAAACTAATAAGGATAAAATAAACTAAAAGTTTATATGGCCCTGAACCCCAAAAATAAGCTTTGGACTGCCTTCCATCTTATATAAAGATCCTAATTGTGATCTTGTTTTATTGTTTGTAGATATCTTGTAAATATACCAAGACTTTTTTTAAAAAAGGCAAAAGTTCCTTTAAAAAGTTTCAGTCCAGCTGAACAACTTTTCCATCACAGTGATCCCATTGGGAGAACTAAACACTTTTTAAAAAAGATGTCATTGGAATGAAAGGGATTTGCCCTAATCAATAAATAACTCATGAGATAAACAGTCCACCCAGTGACTTTAGATAGACAAGGACTGTATAATGAAAGTCTGCATTGCTGTAAAGCTGAAATTGACTGTTCTACATGTTTGTCTTCCACTTTAGCAAACAGTAATTGATGCAAAAAAATGTAGCCATGTGGTTTGCTTATATTTCAAGATCCTTTATTATTATCAGTTTCCTAGGGTTAAGCAATGGTAGTATTTCAGAAAAATGACTTTAGTAGTCTCAGTGGGGGAAGACATTTTAAATAAATGTCCAATAATGTTTTAAAGAGAAGACAGAGAAATTGTAGTAAATGAGCAAAGCCTGTACCACAATTGTAAGGTTGTTTTTAGAACAAACACTGCTGAAATGAAGGGGTGCTGCTACACAACTATTTTACTCTTATTAAAGAACTTGCTTTCCATCCAGTATAACTTATGTGGTGGGTGTTTCCAGTGGACTAGAGATTCTTAGTTTCAGCAGTTCTGATCCTCTGTTATCCTGAAGTCGAGTCAGACTACACATAGAGCTGAACACATTGTTGCAGTGCCTGTTGGAAAATGTAAGATAATAATGTGTCTCTGAAGCACATTAATCAAATTGGTAAAGCAGAAGTTGAACAACAACCAGTCCCATGCCAGCCCACATGCATAGAGTGCCTAGCAGAGGAAATAAATAAGGTTAATCTACTTTGGTAAACTTAACAAAAATAACTTTACCTATGACAACTTGTTCATTATCAAATGCATGGTTTAAATTATGATATTTTCATAATCAATCGCAAGGGGGGAGAGAGAAAAAAGAAAATGGCTGCAAGTTACAGTGATGCAAGAAGGGTGGGTGTGGAAGAGCAAGCCAGAAGTCAGCAAATATTTAAAGTAGCAATTAGTGACTATAAGAGTACAAAAGTTGCTAACAGTTATCTGGATCTTCTAGGCGCAATTGGGATCCTTCTGTCCACAGCTGCAAACACATGCAAACCAAATTACCCCTGAAAAAAGGAGTGTAAAAAAAGCTAACTTTTAACAATTAGCTAAAAGGACAGGATAATTTTGGAGAGGATTTGTGGCTGGCAGCTGTCCTTCCCTTCTTGCTCCTATCCCAATCCATATCCATGTTTACTACTAAAGCAAAGTAATGCATAACCAGATCTGTGCTCTATATTTCATTTAATGCACAAGTTTAATCCCAAACTTTCTTAGCTAACACTGGGTGCTACTGGACCACACAGATGATAGTAAAGAATAACAAGGGATATACAATTCACACAGAGGCCTTTTTTTTAAATTGATCACATAGATAAAAGGTGCCCCTCTGCTGTGCTATTATAGTATGGCTCTATAATAAATATTTGGCTAGATTAAGGCTCTGAAATGTGGGTTTTGGTGACAAAGTACTATGTTATGAATACAAGAAGCCCCACTGATCTGACAGGTTAGGGATGGCAGCACTGTCAGAAAGTGGAATTGGTTGAAATTTTTTAGCTTGCCAATGCATTTTGGATGCTGAAAATTATAAATAACACACTATGGCTGCCTCCACACTTTAACTGCCATGGCCCAAGGGTATAGAATTCTGGGATTTGTAGTTTTGTGAGATATTAAACTTTCTTTGTCAGCAAGATCTGGATCTGGTGGTGTCACAACAAGCTACAAATCCTTTGATTCATAGGATTGAGCCATGGCAGTTAAAGCAGTGTTAAACTGATGCAGCCTATATATCAGGCTATATAACTGGTTGCAGGTACAGGCTACATATCACTTTTGAATATTTATATAGTTTGTTAATTTAGCTTTTGACAGATTATTATTATTATTATTATTATTATTATTAAAAATAAAGCATAATAATAATAATAATAATAATAATAATAATAATAATAATAATCTGACAAAAAGCTAAATTAACAAACTATATAAATTAACTAAATAAACAAACTAAGGAGCAAAACAGATTGCCTCGAAGGCTCCTGTCAAGCCGCTGGCTACCGCATGCTGTGGCCCCAATCCACCTTGTCATCATCTGAAAAAGAAGCGGCAAAGAGCACCAGCAAAAAGCCAGCTTTTCCACCCTGCCATGGTGGGAAGCCAGTTTTAAGGTGCTCCAGAAGCGTGCGGTCTGTAAACACCATGTGGGTGGCTGCCCAGCTTGAAACTGGCTTCCAGGGATTTGGGGAGCATGCACCAACTGTACACCACACCACCAAGACATCCGGAAGCTGGCTTTTTATGCCAGTCTGTTTTGCCCCTATATTTCTTTGTTGCATGGGTCAGACTAGATGACCCTCAGATAGATTTCCCAAAAGAGTCAGACTAAATGACTTTAGATTTATTTCCTGCAAGGGTTACACAAAGTTGCCCTCAGATTCCATTCTTGTTAGTGTCAGACTAGATGAACCTTGGAATTCTTTCCAGCAGGGGTCAGACTAGATGATGCTCAGATTTCTTTCCCACAGGAGCTGGACTAAGTAACCCTCAGATCCCTTTCCGTTGGGGCTGAAGTAGATGACCCTCAGATTCATTTACCTATAAATTCTCAGATTCTTTCCCCATAGGGTTGAATGGAAGAGAGAAGCTCTACTCTTGCAGCAGGAAAACAAGACTCACCTCTCCACAAGAGGTGCTCCTACTATACAAAGCCATTGCCACAGGAGGAAGCTGGCAGGTTGGTGGAGGGGGGAGGCAGAGGGAAGGCAAAGCAAGGCAAAAGGAGTCGTGCTGCTCACTACCAGCCATTTTTCTGCCTTTCCAAACCCCTTCACTTCTCTCCCGTTCATCTTTCCCTCCCTTCCACTGGCACAGCACTGCCCTTGGCTTCCCCATTGCACAGAGCCATAGACCTGGCTGGGGAAACCCCAGAGGTCTGGGGGAGAAAGGAGAGGAACAAGAGGATGGTTGAGCAGTCTGTAGGAAGAAGAACTGACAAATTACACAGATAAGTTCCATTAATTCAAGGAGGCACCAGTTTTTTCCATAGGCAACTGACAAAAGAGTGGATTCATTGGTCCAATAAATGTAACTTGGCCGTAATTTGACAAAGAACAAGACACCAAATTCCAAGCTGTCAAAAGGCAAGGATGCCTGTACTGTTAAATTAAGATATTATACAATAAATGGAAGAACTATATAAAAGAGATTAAATGTTGACAGAATCGTTTAAAGAAGAACCATATGAGGATGAATCTCTAGTTTTAAAAAGTGACAGCTGCTTTCACAGTACTTGAGAGAAATAAGTCACCAGCCGGAAAAGACGGCATACCAGTAAAGCTGCTTCAGGCTACATAGACAGAATCTGTTCTAGTTCTAACTAAAATCTGTCAACAAATTTTTTGGGGAAAAAACACAATAGCTCACAGACTGGAAATGTTCAGTATACATTCCAATGCCTGAGAAAAGGACACCAGAAATTGCAGTAAATCACAGGACCATTGCATTAATTTCCTATACAAGCAAAGTGATGCTCAAAATTCTACACACAGCGAGAAATGCCAGATGTCCAAGCTAGATACAGAAAAGGAAGAGGCACTAGGGATCATACAGCAAATATACACTGAATAATGGAATGTAGTAAAGAACTTGTAAAGAATCAGTCTATGCTTTATAAACTACAGCAATACATTTAATTGTATACATCACTAAAAACTATTGATTGTTCTTAAAGAAATGAGTGTGCCACAACATTTTATTGTCCTGATACATAATCTGTAATCAGGACAAGAGGCTACTATTAGGAAAGCATACAGAGGAATTGATCAGATTCCAATTGGGAAAGGGGTTAGGCAAGGCTGCATTCTATTACCCCATCATCCTACTTGTAGTCTGGAAAAATCACACATGAAGCAGGATTAGGCTCAGAAGGAGGAGGTATAAACACTGGAAGAAGGAACATGAACAATCTAGGATATGCAGATAACACCACACTACTAGCAGAAAATATCAAAGATTTGGAAAAACTATTGAAGAAAGTCAAGGCAGAAACCACAAAATCAGGTTTACAGCTGAACATCAAGAAAACAAAAATAATGACCACAGCCGATCTACACCATTTTAAAGTAGATGATGAAGACATTGAAATAGTTCAAGATATTCCATACTTGGGCTCAATCATCAATCAGAGGGGAGACTGCAGTCAAAAAAATAAAAAAAACTTGGACTTGGAAGGGCAGCTATGAAGGAAATAGAAAATAAATAATAAATAATAAAACTTATTTTTATTCCACTTTTCTGTGACGAGACAATCAAAGCGGCTCACAACACATTAAAATACCCACCTTCAATGTTATGATCTTGAAGTCTAGATAGGGAATCTTGGAGATGTCTCATCTACAAGGTTATCATGGGTCAAGATCAACTCGAGAGTAGTTAACCACAAACTAAAATTAGGATGGTCCAAGCCATCATATTTCTCAATACTATATATGGTTGTGAAAGTGGGTCAGTGAAAAAAGCTGATAGGAAGAAAATCAACTAACCTGAGAAGTGGTCTTGGAGAAGAGTTCTACAAATACTGTGGACTATTTAAAAAAGACCAATGGGTAGGTCCTAGAGAAAATCAGGCCTGAACTCTCTCCAGAAGCAAAGATGACTAAACTGAGGTTGTTGTATTTTGGCAATATAAAAAGAAAGGACTCACTGGGGGGGGGGGGGGACAATAATGCTTGGTAAAGTTGAAGGCAACAGAAAAAGAGGAAGACCATATACCAGATGAGATAGATTCAATCAGCCATGGCCATGAATCTGCAAGTGTTGAGCAGAGCGGTTGAGGACAGGGTGACTTAGAGTTCTCTAAGTTCTTAGAGTTCTTGAAGACAGTTTACAACAACAACAACAATAAATGGTTATGGGGCTAAAAGTATTGTCATACTTCTGTTTCTCGGCATTTAGCCAAGCCAACAGATAAATGCACAATCCAGCTGTGAAACAGAATAAATAGGTAATCTAGCCAGATGCAGAGAGTAGTGCTCTCTGAAAGAGTTCAGTCTTGTGAGAAAAAAAGAAGAAAAGGCTATAAATAGGTGTAAGTCATCAGCAATCACGAGCCATAATCGATGGTGAGGGTCTTAACTGATTGCTGACCTGTCAAAAGATTAGTAAAAATGTATGTGATTGTCGGATATTGATACCAAGGTAACCTATAAGGTGTCATTGTTTACCTCAGCAGCAATCAAAATTCGGGCTAGAGTCATAGCAGACATTGCAGTTGATTTCCATGGGGACGATCTTATCTAATCCATCAAGTTGTTTTTAATGATGTTTTAGTTAATCGTTTGGAATTGCTTTTTTAAATTTAACGTATAAGATTCGGATGTTAATTATTTAATTAACTGATGTAGTATTTTGCAATACTGAAATTTTGTGATTGGTTTTAAATATATATTATGCGAATGGCCTTTGGCTTAAGCATTAATAAACTTATACAGTAGCAGCTTGTACAAATCCTTATCTCAGTCAGGATTTAGATCTATACCCTTAGTATAGATAAGGTGGTTTTTTGTGTTGTTGGGTTTTTTTTTGCAGAAAAGTTTGGTTTTGATACCATATCTTTTTCCTTTCTGACTTTTCATGAAGACTCTGTCGTCTAATATCTGTCAAATGAGTAGTTGTTGTTTTGTGCCTTCAACTCATTTTTCAATTATGGTGATGCTAAGGTAAACCTATCATGAAGTTTTCTTGGCAAGATTTGTTCCATGGGGGTTTGCCCTTGCCTTCGTCTGAGGCTGAGAGACTGTGACTTGAACAAGGTCACCCAATCAAACTCTACAGCAGAGGAAGGATTCAAACTATGTCTATGATCATGTATAGTTTTGAGCACTGGACTACAACTTTGAAGACCAGGGTTTGAATCCCCACTTAGCTATGGAAACCCACTGGGTGACCTTGGGTGAGTCACTTTCTCTCAACTGCAGAGGAAGGTTAAGGCAAACCCCCTCTGAACAAATCTTGCTAAGAAAATGCTGTGATAGATTTGCTTTAGGGTCACCTTAAGGTGAAAATGACTTGAAAACACACAACAACCACAAATCTACCAGACAAATTTGGAAGACCAATTCAATGTCTGCCAGAAGCCTGACCACAGTATCCATCACCTCCAGTCAGCTGTAGTCCAATGCATCTAGTGGTTGTCAGGTTGGCCTAATTTGTAAAAATACATGTGCTAGAGGGCACACCACATTTATTTACAAGTCATCTTTCTGGGAACGTTATGGTCGTTTATTGGGAATGCAGTCTTCATTAAGTTACAAGATGCCCCTTTAGCCACAAGAAATCTTCAGATGTATTTGAGAACCTTTCTGAACCCACAGGAATTTCAGAAGTTGTTCATGCATTATCTAAATAGTACAGAAATTATTGTCATCCTCATCATCTATTCACTTATTCCCTCCCTTTTCCCATAGAGGAAAAGGACTCTGGGACTCAAGGTAACTTATAAAGATTAAAAGAAATACAGACCACAATACAGTACGCACTAAAACATCAATTAAAACATATAAAAGTTATTAAACAATTTATTCAATACAATTAAACAACCTATACCATTTAAAGTCAATTAAAGAGAGACAATTTTAAAAATCAACAAAATAAAACACCATTAAAAGTCCATTACAGTCAATTCCTAAAAGTCTGTCAACATAAAAAAGTTTCCACCCACCAGCAGAATAAGAAGGAAGCCATCCAACTCCTTAGGAAGGGACTTCCAAAGCTTGGGACCAGTCACCAAGAAGGCCCTCTTCCTCATTAGGAAACATGTATGTAACCACCCCCTTATTCTTTCCATGTTATTGCTAACTTTGGTACCAAATTTTCTCATAAAGACGTAATGCAAGGGAATACATCTAATGAGATATACCTGTAATACCAAAAATAGACTCTTGTATCCCTTGTAGAAGTCATTTAACAAGATTTGGGACCAGAGAAATAATAACATTATAACATTACAGGGTTAAATACTTGAGTGTAGAAAGACATTGCAAATTATTTTTTGAAAAAAATATAATTTCCTTACAAACTGCAGCATGGAAGTGTGCTCTCTCTCTCTCTGCATTATAATTCACATAATTAAAATCTGCATCACTTAACCAGCTCATAAATCTGACTTACTCTCTTTATAGTATTCCAGCTGTGTCCACCAATTTCCTGTAAACCCTTTTCACCCTATGGCAAGAAAGTTGGTATCTCCACCTGCTCGGTTGCTGTTCAATAAACACGGAACAGGTGAACCAAGAAGGAAATTCAAATGAGATCAAACGATCTGTTCAAAAGCATAGACTTAGCCATCTGGAATTCCTCTGACCTGTCAATCACAGGGACAAGTCAAGCTGGAATTTTAAGTGGAATTTCTAGTTTCCCTTTCTTTTCACGCTGCAGGAAGTTCAAATGAACACAAGGCTAACAGTTGCTACATTCTAAGACAAGGCAGAGTCTTAAGAGTAGCTAGAGCAAATACCAAGAAGTTAAAATGATCATTTTTAACAAATATTTTTAAGCCTTAACTTGTTTAAATTAATAATAGCCCTTATGTAATAAGAAAAAAATACTGAACAAATGCAAGTAACTTCTTGTGATCAAATGTAGTTTTATACTATTTTAACTATACGTTTTATCTTGATAAGTCAAGATAATCTTGCATGTTAGTGTGTGGACATTTTTAAAAACTGTGCATTTAAATTAATTAGTAAATGCAGATGAACAGTGCCAAGTTTTTGTGCCTGGCTTGGTGTCCAGGACAAAAGAAAGGACAAACTGTGTGTATTAATTTAGATGTATACGCTGCACATGTAGAAAAATTTCCTAAATGCAATATGTGTTGCCTTTTGGTCTGTTCCAAGAGATTACTTTGGTCTGTTTCAAGAGATTAGATATGTGTTGCCTTGTGATCTGTTCCAAGAGATTCCAGTGGACCCTTGTTATACACTGGAGTTTGGTTCCAAGATTCCCCCATGTATAACAAAATCCATGTATGCTCAACTCCCATTAAATATAATGACATAGCAAAACGGTGTCCCTTATTTAAAAATGGAAAATCAAAGTTCGATATTTGAAATGTATACTTTTTTTGGAACATTTTCAAACCATGGATGCTTGAGTCCATGTATAAAAAATCTGTGTATAAGAAGGGCCAACTGTACTTCCTTTTGACTATGACTAAATGCAAAGCATTTCTTATTGCAGGATGGGAGACTGAGAGAAACATTTAAAACCTATTTGATGCACATTATAAGTGTAAAAAGATTTAAAGCAACTCCCATTTGGGGTCTCTTAGAGATATTAGCACATTGGTCAACATATCAAGATGCCTCTTTGTGGCTTACACCACCTAATAACAGAGTATGGATGTACAAGAGAGGTCAAGCTCCATGGAGATTTTAAGGAGCAATAGGGTGTCCCTGATCAGGTGTAGGCCTATTTTTATAGTTTTGTTTCCATGTGCACACAAACAAAATCACAATGTTGTTTAAACAGACAAATTATCAGAAATATTCCTTGATCTCCATTTTTTAAAAATTGTTTATTGTATATACCATCATCTTTCCTCTAATAAACTCAAGGTGCTGTGTACAGTTCTCTTCCTCTGAACTCACAACAACCCTGTGATGTAGGTCAGGCTAAGAAAAAGTACCTAGCCCATGGCCTCAGCCACCCATTTCATATTTCAGATGGGAACAGAACCTGCTTCGTCCCAGTTGGCTCTCTAATCTCAATGCCACCAAAAAAAAAAGTCTCGAAATCCACTCATTTTCAGATCTCTAACACGGGAGCCAGTAAGAGGGGGATTTGTATTAACAAGGTGCCTGACAAGGCTTCACACTGAGGTTTTCAGCCAATCAACCAGCTAGGAAACTGAAAGGTTGTAGAACATCCCCCCCCCCCCATAAGACTGGGATGGCAGAAGGATGTCCCTGGAGCTGCATGTGGCCTGAAGGTTGTGTTTGTGGCCAGCAAAGTTTTGTTGTTGTTATGCGTCTTCAAGTCATTTCCAACTTAAGTGATCCTAAGGTGAACTTATCATGGGGTTTTCTTGACAAGATATGTTCAGAAAGGAGGGGGGAGGTTCATGCCATCCTCTGAGGCTGAGAAAATGTAACTTGCCCAAGGTCACCCAGTGGGTTTCCAATCCCGAGTGGGGATTTGAACTCTATTCTCCAGAGTAATCATTCAGTGCTCAAACCATTACATCATAATGGCTTTCCCACTCATTTTTTATTTTTAAGGGGGTCAGTGTTTCATACAGATCAGGCCATCCTGCAGCTTCTATCCTGTGAAGGAAGAGGGAAGGCAAAGAAAGAAAGAGAAATAGAGAGAAGAGGCAGAAGTCGAGATCTGGAACACTAAATCATTGCCCTTCAATAAATTATGTTGATGACCTTTTTTGACAAAATATTTCCTCCTGTATGATGTAAGCATTCATAGGAATGGTTCTAAGCAACATTCTGCAGATGGAAACAGTTATGTGGGGGGAATAAATGAGAATTCCAATATCGTAGCAGAGTAGCTACTAACTAAAGGGGCTGGGGCATCTCTTCTCAAGCTCACTGGCTCACAGAATTTTAGAGTGCTTTTAGAAAAACAATTAAGAGAAAATTTGCTGCAATAAGACAAAATGAGAGACTTTGTTGCTGTTGTTGCTAATTGCCTTAGAGTCAATCCCAATCCCGATGAACCTGTGAATGAGAAATCTCCAAGCTTCCCTATCCTCCACAACTCTGCTTAGGTCCTGCAAATTCATACTTGTGACCTCCTTAATAGAACCCATCCAACTAGCATGTGGCCTTCCTCTCTTTCTACATCCCTCCAGCTTTCCTAGCATTATTGTCTTTTCCAATGAGACATGACTTTTCATGATGTGGCAGAAGTATGACAACCTCAACTTTATTATCTTGGCTTCCAGGGAGATTTCAGATTTGATCTGTTCTAGGACCCATTTGAAAACACTCAAATAGAATAATCCAAAATTTTAAAAGAAGTTTTGGGGGCTCAAGAGACAGAGACATAAAATGCAGGTCCCACTCCAATGAATGAATGTGAGAGACTTGCCAACCTCATAGTGAATGCTATGGTTTGGTTTAATGTAGGTACCACTGGAGCTAACCTACAATATTTTGCTGCCCAAGGCAAAGGACAGGATATCCTTCCTCTTTAATGTACCAAAGTAAAATGTGATTAGTATTTGAATATTAATTCAGCAACCAAGAGGTAATGATGTATTCAAGTCTTTTATTCCAAGTCTTAAGTCAAGTTTCAAGTCTCTACCTTCAAGTCTCCATTTGAGTTTCCAGTCCTTGCAAGTCTCAAGCTAAGTTTCAAGTCTGGGAGCCAAGTTGTAACAGAAAAAAATGGAGGCAGATTGTGTTTCTCAGACGGAAACAGCAAATGTGTTAGGCAATAGGTTTGATGTGGGGGTTGAGATTTGCTTAGCAGCCTGTCCCCATTGCACATTAGAGGAGGCTTCTAGCTCTTCAAAAGTTTTAGAAGGCATCTTCTACCTCAAACCTGTTGCCTAATGCATTTGGTGTTCTCTAAGAAACATACCTTGTGCTCAGGGGGGCAGGTCTTGAAGACCATGTGGCATGCATTCATATGTAAATACAAACACACACAGTTCTTGCCCTCTAACATCTTCCTGCTCAGGGGTAGCCTTATCCTTAGCCAGAGTGAGGCAAGTACACCAAGCCACAGATTTTGAATATCCTTTAAGGGCAAAAAGTTGTGAGCTATTTTATTTTTATTATTGCATTTTTTCTGACAGGAATTGGGAGAGCTGCTTGTGACATTCCCACCCACCCCTATTTCATATGACAAATAAATTTCAGACAATGACCTGAATATTATTGCTAGTCTCAGCTAAACTGATTTATGGAATCAATGATTACATCTATACAAATTCCACCAATTAAATTATTCTGCTGTAGTTAGGACTATTGATAGGATTCAGGCCTCTCTAGACTTCTCTTGGAATATCCATAACCTCCTTACATAAACCATTTCCCCCTCTGTCCACAGCACATGGGCGCAATTCTGATGTCCCTCTTACCCTAGAAATGACTTGAAGGTACACAACAATAACAGTCACTGTTCTGGCTTCCATCTGCTTAAGAATGTCAGTTGAAAAGTACACTCTGTTGCCATGACTTTGGCCTTTAAGTCCCACTCACCTTGATTCATGTGTGCGCCACTTGTTGTTCCAGCCTCAGACGCTAAAATGCTGTAGGGCAGCCCTGCGTCTGACCATTCCTGCTCCCACCCCGTGCATAATTCATCCTCTTTGCCTTACCCAGAGGCAGTCATGTTGTTTTTGCTGCATAACATCATTGGGAGGAGTTGGACATTTGGCTCTTTTGTGCCATACCCTTAGGAAGCTGGAAAGTATTATGTGAATGAACATAACAGTCAATATCAAGGCCAAGGTTAAAGGAACCCAAAAGATATGTGCACAGATGAAGCAAATGCCGTTGGGCTAAATCCCTCCAGTCCACCTCCCCTAAGCACAGGACGTGGTTGCACCTGTCATCCTTTCATCACCGCAGTGTCCAACAGAGGCACTTAAACAATGTGAAACTTATTAGGAATTCATTTTCACACACACACATCCTTTTTTCAAAAAAAGAAAATCAACTATTAGATCTATCATTCCATATCAGGTTCTTCTCCATAATTTGAAACAGAATCTCTTTTGATGTGGGAAAGAAGGAGCCCCTGCTACCCGTATAGCTTATTGTAACTGAAAACATGTGACTACTACATGTACTAGTTAATAAGGCTGATCTTCTTTCCTCAGTGATTGTGAAGTTACTCTTCTGTGGTTCAGAAACGTCCAAGTTACTGCTTTTGGATTTTAACCAGGTGAAAGACATATTTTAGCAACTGGCTGGAATATAGTGCCATTCTCTACGCACACAAAGACACAGAACACATGAGTTATGAATGGATTTCTTTTTGTCACAAATACCATTTTGCAGTCTTGCGTATGTGATTTCCAATCTAGAGGGACGTATGTTGATTCACCCTAAGTAGCAACAGCCACAGACCAAAGAAGGAGGCATCAGGAGAGGGATGAGTTCAATTACCTTGAAGAAAAAGGAGGCAACCCAGTTCCTTCAAAGTATTTGGAACTGTAGCTCCAATCATCCCCAACCAATATGACCAGTGTTTGGAAATTGTGGGGATTGTCTTGCAAAACACTGGGCGGTATTGGGTTGCCACTCACACCTTAAAGTGGTGAAGACTTGGATAGCTGGCATCTCTTTTCCAAAGGGAACAGCATGAGCCAGACTGGGTTTTTAGATCTTCAGAGGAGGGTTTTCTCCTGGTCCCACCACCACCACAGATACGTTTGCTTAAGACATGCGAGATAAGTTTCTGATTGACTGCTCTGAGGCTATGAAACTCCCTTCCACTGGAGGTCTAGTTAACATCCTCCCTATTGTCTTTCTGACAGTAGTTTAGGACTTATTTATTTAGGCAGGCCTTTGACTGATTTTTAATCAAGGTTGAAAGTGGTCTGGTGTGGGTTTTTTAACTGTATGTTTTCAATTGTGTTTTTAATGTACAGTGGTCCTTCAACATTCCCTGGGGTTAGGGGTGAAGGATCCCCGTGAATGTGGAAAAACTGCAAACAAATAAACAAAAAAACACTAGTATTTTTACATAAGAGAACACCTCTCTGGACTCCAGGTCCTCCAATGCAACTCTATGGTCAACATCTACCTGAAGTTGATCATAGAATCATGCTGGAGGACCTACAAATGCCTAGATAAGCACAGCTCTATGGTCAACGTCTGGCAAAGTTGTGCTGAAGGACCTAGAGATTCCTAGAGAGAACATATTAATCAAAACCGCAAACAATCAAATGTGCAAAAGTCAAAGCTGCAAATGTGCAGGGCTGATTGTTTTTTAACTGTTTTTACCTATCTGTTTGTTTAGTAGGGTTTTTTTTAATTAAAAAAAAACCCAAATTTATGCAATATGCAATTTTTTCCTCATTTCTATTTTAAATTATTGTAAGCTGCTTGGGTCCCATGGTAAAAGAAAGGTGGGGTACAAATTTGATAAATACAGTAAATAATAACTTAAGTCAAGGCAGAAGTTCCCTAAGTACTGTACACTATTGTTCCCTTTCTTCCCTCAGAATGACAACATGAGAAAGCAAGCTCCAGTTCCTGGCACAGTTGGAGAAGAAGAAGATAACTGCCCAGCCACCGCCAGCTGCCACCACCGTGACCAGGTGCTGGCTTTGAAACCCCTGCTTACCAGCCACTCATGCTTCTCCTGGTTCAACTGTTCACTCACTTTAGGCAGCCTTCTGCCTATGATAAAGAAGGTGAAGAGTCTTCCTCCTCCTCTACCCCACACAGGCACACCTGCAGGGATAGCTGGCAGCATCCAGGACAGTGAGGTGGAGTAAATCCACCTTGTGTTTTGGACCTGGACTTTAAAGTCCATCAAGATGTTGTTTGGGACATATTATTATATTACTGTATATACTCATGTATAAGTCTAGAAATTTTAGTCAAAAAATTGACCCCTAAAACCTGAGCGGACTTATCCATGGCAGGTCAAAGTAAGTACTGTACTATCAAAAAAAAGGGAACCATTGCCTTCTCTGAGTCAAATGGTGATAAGGGGAGAGCTTAGTACACCCCTGTAGCACCTAAAAGAAGAACTGACCCCCTCTATGCTTTCTGCCACAGTACCGCAGCAGTTTTGGTCTACTGTTCATTCCCCATTTTCTGTTTGTCAACATCAAATCTAATTACCTCACTAAACTTAAGCCTAGCTTATTTTTAATGTTGCTTCTGCCCTTACCATTTGCAGCAGCCTCTAAGGGAACTCCCTCCCTTCTCTTAACTGAGAAGAATCATTGACTAGGACTTTTTTTCCCCTTTGATGCCACTATGAAATATTGAATCACATCAGGAATTTGCACTGAACTGTACAAATACTTGGAATATAATCAGAAGCATAATCCACTGAATACTGGAGGCATGCGTACATAAAAAGAAATTAAGATTGTTAAATACTGAAGTCAGTGTGAATAGAGGGCATAGGATGGGAGCATGTCTTTTTATGTATGATAAATACAGTGTCATCTTCTAATCCTGTGCCCTATGCTTTGCATGAGTCTTCCCATAGATGTTCTTCTTGTGCATTTCAGTTATGTCTTCTCTATATGATCATGACAGACAGTGTTTCAAACAGTGGTACCAAATCACTTGGTATAGCTTTATAAGATTATTTTGAATCAATTCTATTCTGGTAGGAAATAACTATAAGAAAGGGTCTCCCACCTACACCCACCCACTTTGTTGCTTTGCTGTTATATTCACATATTTATGATTTTTGTAATCTTTGAATTCTTTATAAGAGAAT
The DNA here is from genome assembly GCF_019175285.1 of Sceloporus undulatus. NCBI lineage: Eukaryota > Metazoa > Chordata > Lepidosauria > Squamata > Phrynosomatidae > Sceloporus > Sceloporus undulatus. The sequence continues at coordinate 58,933,485 of NC_056526.1, forward strand.
AATTTCTATTACCCCAATTAACAAGGCCAATTGAATGGATTCCGGGGAGCTGAAGTCCAAAATATCTGGGAGGCACCTCATTAGGTGAAGAGAGACTTTCAGTCTGATCCAGCAGATCTCTTGAAGGGTACCTGGAGAATTTTCCTGAACTTTTGTGGCCTCTCTCTTGATTCTCTTCAAGTAATCCACTCCACCCAGCCAAGAAGCACATTGCATTCCTAATGGCGGATTCAGCCAAAATCAAATACATAATTCTAGCTATTAGCTAGATGTCTTAAAGGATGGGTGAGGAACATATGGCTGTCCAAATTGTTGAACTCAAGCTATCGTGAATTCTAACTCATGTGCTCAATGGCAACAGATGCTGGGAGATATATTCTAGATGGGTAATAGGTGCTATTAGACTGCAACCTCCATCATCCTTCTCCACTGACTATGCCTCATGGGATGCCTCCCTGTCTTAAAAGTCAATACATAGTCTGTATAGAAAAATGAATAAGTCATGAGATCAATTGGTATAATCCACGGAGGGAAATCTCCAAAGTGCAAGAGGGCAGGCTTCTGAATAAAGTTAAAATCTAATAAATCAAAGATGGAACTAATACCATTAAATAGTATCCTATTATATATGTGGTGTTATCCACATATATAAAAACAGAAGTACATATTACTGACAAAGCAGAACATGAAAATTACTCATTTAGGAAGTTCAGGTTGCATAACTATCCATCTATGAGTAGCTGATTTATCCATCTAATTTGTACTCCACATTACTTCTAAATTACAGGAGTTATGGCCTTAGAGTCTTCCTAATGATGTGAGAAGACTCTTGTGAAAGCCCCAGTATGGACTTGTTTTTACACTATGGCTAGAACCATCCCAAGACATTTTTTCTGACTAAGGCAGCAGACAAGATGGCACCTCCTTCTCTTTCCTGTTCTCCAAATAAAAGGTGACTGAGCTGGCAGATAAATCTTGCTTCAAGACTGGAAACAGGGCAGCCTTTTTTTTTTTTTTGTACCAAAAAGTACCAGTCTAGTTTTGGGAGTAAAAGGCAAGAGACATGGTGCTCCTCAGGTTCTGCCACTTTAAGGAAGTCGGTTCATTTTGCATAAAGGTAGAGCTGGCCCTACCTGCGGATAGCAGAGTTTACCATAAATGGCTTTTAAAATCAAATTTTAATTCGCATGGTTTGTTTTGTTTGTAGCTTGCTTGTGTGGTCTGTAGTTAAACAAATATTGGTATACTGGTGGTATCTGTTGGAGAGGAGAAAGAAAACAAAACTGCAGTTTGTGGAACAGAAAAATAGCACCCTGCCCCCATTTGCCACCCAGCATTACAAAGAGCAATGAAGTCATGGGGGGAGACAGCTATTTTTTGGGATAGATTTTTAAAGGGAGTGAGCTAGAAGGATTACAAGTAAATTGCACAGCTTTATAAGGAGGGTGGGATAGCAATGTTGGCACAAAGCTTAAAAAGGAAGCTTTGAGCCCGGAATGTGTATGTCCTGGGTCTCTTGAAACAGCACCCAGCCACCTGTTAATTTCTTTCCTGCCCTCACCAGCCCACCAACATAAAAGAAACCCTATTACTGCTCACGGCCTGAATCACAGATGGCAATAACACAGGCAGCAGTGAAAGATACAAGCACACACATACATATGGTAAAAATATAAGAGAATAATAGGTTGGAATTTTTGCACTGGGTGGAGCAGGCGAGAAGTCACTTCTCATCTTGGTGTGGTTTCTGCAAGTGTGTCAGCTCAACATTTCATTTATTAGAGAACAGATCACATTAGTGGCTGAGCCATTCTGGTTAAGCAAAGGATGGCTGCTTTGGATTGGGATTTTGGATAAATATACCATACTTCATCAAGGACTCAAGAATATTGAAAGAGATACTAACTCATCTAAGAGGAGCGGAATCTGAGAACAATTACATGTGAAAGTAAATTCCATTCCCTTGAATTTCCTATCCGGTGCTTTCTCAAATGTCAGACCACTTTTGCAGACAAGCTTGGGTTTTCCTTTTGCTTGTTTCTTCTCTTAGTAGAAATCTTTTGTGTTAGGAAAATGCATGTATCGTTTTCCCAGTCCTGGGCAATTCTGTGAAGAGTTTGCACAAACAAGGATCTTATTCTGGTGTGGGAATAATGCAGCTCTCTAGATGTTGTTGCATTGCAACTACCAGCATTTGTGACCATTAGATATCCTGGCTAGGACAGCTGGGAGTTGCAGTCAAACAATATTTGAAATGGTTACATTATTCCTACCATGATGTAAATCCAACTGCTAATCTCACTAGACCAGACCCATTAAATTAATAGGATTTGCAGACATATGCACTATTGTTCAGCAACTGATTCAATTGCTCTACTCAGGCTGAGACTAGTAACTAAATTTAGGCCAAGGTATGTAAATTAGAGCCAAAAATCAATGCACAGGATTTACCTCAGGAGGGACAACCTGTGTTCCTTCAGATGTTGCCAAATCACCATTCCCTGCATAACTAGCCAATCGCAACAGTGGTTGGGAATAGAGACAGAGCTCCTGCAACTCTGGAAACCAGGGTCTGAATTGTATTTCAGCCCTGTTTGTAGACCTGTGTTGACACACAACTTGCTAACTCCAGAATCAAACACCTATTTCTTCCTACTCTCACAAGTTAAACTTGGGTTTAAATGATTGCATTTCTTTCTGTTTTCCCCCTCTGTAACATAAGGTGGGGTTTGTTGTCCTTGCTATGTGTGGTCTGTGCCCCAGCTGAGTCTCAGCTTTGATCCTGCACCAGTTGAAGGGCAGGGGGGATGTTACTGTTTTTATTTATTTATGGTTGGAACTGCAATTATTTTCTTTCCAGGCTGGGAGTAGGCACATGTATGCACCATAGTATTTGCTTCAAACTGGGGGAGGGGATAGATCATGTCCTCAGAAAGGACAAATGGGGGGCAGGTAGAAAAGTACTGCTGTTTTGGGATGATCCCAGGATTGACTGGCTTGGGGGAGATTTTTCAGTGTTTTTCTACTTTGCATCATAAGCTTCACCAGGGCCACTTCCAACTTCCAGTGTTCAAAATGTGAGCAAGGACCAGAGAATCTCAGCCAGCTCCCTCACAGACTCCCCCCCTTTGTCACCAAAGTGAAAGGGGTGATTCTACCTGGATATAAATTCCACCAAAATCAATGGGGCTGACTTTCAAGTAGATTATATAAAATTATACTGTTTAAACCAGAGATGATTCAGAAGGATGCAAAATAAGTCAGAGATAAGCAGTCTTTAAAAAAACACACATTACAAATGAATAACTTGACAAGATGCTCAAATTGGCACATATGCACATATATGTGTATACATATAAATAAAAATATTTCCTGGAAAAGTGCATATGCACAAGCATCCGGAGGTTTCAGCTCAGCCTGATCCATACAGCCAAGACAATACTAGATTTTACATTAAAGAGAAACCTAGATACACACTACTGGAAAGTCTCATTTCTCCAATGTTACACATATATATAGTTTACAAGATTAGGTTATAGTCGGATTGAAAAAACCAGTGCAGCATCCCAGGACTGATCTGAATTAAACATAATCTGAAATAGATTCAAGAGGCTCTGAAGATGCTTTTGTGTAGACTCTGTCATGACCTAAAATTTAAAGTTCCAGCCACACTCTCATAGCCCATACTAGCAGTACTTTTCCAGTGTTTAATATAAAAGTTGAACTGGAGATCTCAAGGGATCAGATCTAATCTCTTACGATAAGGCCAATGGTTCCCATGTCCATGGTGGAGTGAATTCACTTTGTATTTTTCAAACTTTAAAGCCAATCTCTTTTGAAGAACCAGGTTACACCTGAGTCACATTCATCTCAAAAAGGATATTTTACTAAACTGATCAAATCACAGAATCTATAGTATTTGTTTTATCTGAGTTTGAGCATTTCTAGACCTCAAATTGGTTTATCTGCAGGCCAGTAGTGACATCTAGTGATTAGGTGGGGAACTTGTACCATTAATTGCTTCCACTAATGCCCCTTTTCCCTGTTTTCTTAATTCATTTTTGCTTCATTTCTGTATCTTTGGAACAAAAATATTTATTAAGGTGCATATGATACAAACACATACTTCTTAAATTTATAAATAGGCTCGAGAGAACTAGAAAATATCCTAAAATGTAAAGACGTACAACTGAGCATGGAAGTTAGAAACGTACAAGCCATTGTATTCCCTATTACCATGTATGGGTGTGAGAGCTGGGCAGTTAAGAAAGCGGATAGGAAGAGAATTAATTCATTTGAGATGTGGTGCTGGAGAAGAGTGCTGAATTACCATGGACAGCCAAGAAGGCAAAGAAATGGGTCCTAGAGCAGATCAAACTAGAAATCTCTCTGGAAGGCAAGATGACTAGGCTGAGGCTGTCATACTTTGGCCACAACATGAGGAGGCATGACTCATTGGAGAAAAAAACAATAATGCTAGGAAAGGTGGAGGGAAGCAGAAAAAGAGAAAGGCCACATGCTAGATGGATGGATTCTATTAAGGAGGTCATGGATACGTATGAATTTGCAGGACCTGAGCAGAGCAGTGGAACATAGGGAATCTTGGAAATGTCTCATCTACAGGGTCGCCATGGGTCAAGAGCAACTCGAGGGTGCATAACAACAATAAAGAAAAGTTTGTTGTTGTTGTTGTTGTTCTTGTGTATTCAAGTCATTTTCACTTTATGGCAACCCTACAGCAAGCCTATCACAAGGTTTTCTGGGGCTGAGAGTGTAAGGTACTGGATATAAAATACTGAGTTATTTCTTAGACTTCCCTCATATCAGAGGATGAATTTAGAAAATTTAGCTGCTGTTAAAGCTTCAGTGTATGAAATAAACAGTTGAAATGGGTCAGACATTGAATTTTAATTTTAATGAGACTTACCAAGAAATTGAGTTCATTCTAAATGTAGCAGGCAAAATACAAACTGAAACTTCAGAAATGGAAGTCTATTTCAAAGTACACCTCAAAACTATTTCAGTTATCTGCCTGCTCAGAAGTGAGTCCCATTATATTCACAAGTATACTCATCAGGCAAGTGGATACACACTTGTTGCTTAAAGGTCCTAAACGTTACATTCAGATAGAGGGTCACTTTTCCTCATTCAATCTGGTCCGTGTGTTATTAGAATCACCTCCAAAGGCCTTTGTTTGTTGCTCTGCCCTTGCTGAGGGGAGTAGCAACCAGGGGAAAGGATTTTTTGGTGGTAACATATAGGTGGAAAATCCTCAAAGAAGTTCAGAGAAAGCATGGGGACTAGAAAGCTATGGTATCTATGGACTAGGAATTAGACTCTTGATATCTTGTAATCACCCCCGTCCACCCCTCTTCTAGAGGAAGACTCATTTCTACTGCTAATCTGCCCAAAATTTTAGTGAATTCATATTGGACAGTTTTCAATTTTTTGATGCTTAATCTTTTTTTAGGGGTTGATCATTGTTTTTATGATTGGGGGGAAGGGTCAGGTATGGGGGGTTTTAAATTGTAATTTTTAATTGTTCGATGTTTTATTTATACTGTTGGAATCCATTTGATTCCTTTGTGAAAAAGCGGAATACAAATTATTATTATTATTATTATTATTATTATTATTATTATCAGAATAATTTTTGGGTATAGGGAAAAAAACAGAATGGTACATTCCTCATAGCTACTTAAGTACAGTACTTGTATTTATCTTCTATTTGTATTTAGAACTTTAAAAAAATTACCTTCAACACTTATCTACATATTTTAAACTTTTCTGCAAACAAGTTGCATGCTGGTGCCTTAGTGAAATCTAGAAGTTGGAACATTAAGCATTATATGGCTAGATCATGAATCACAAAATACAGAAAACAGAATGTGTTGGTTGAACTCCCGGAATCATTATACATAATTTGACTCATCATGAAGAAATATGCTCTCCTTAGTGACACATACAGTTTAAGAGCAGCTAGTGATTTGCAGACATACAACATTCGAATGCTAACCGGGGCTACAGTAGGCAAGTTCATGGGAATGTTACAATCACAATGAAGAAACTTGGTATTAATTCAAAGAATTTCAAAACAATTCAGTACTTTACTTTTTAATTAAATGTTATAATATTGTTTTACTAGTACGGTAGAGTATCGATTATCCGACATAAACGGGCCGATGGATAGTCAGATAACCGAAAATGTCGGATAATCCGGAGGGTCATTTTCCCCAATGATGGTGTGCACGCACCTGCACCGCCATTGGGGACAAAAGTCCCTCACCTTGTCTCCCCTCCCCTCCCCTCCTCCCTCCCTGCTTACCTCCTGAGACCTGCTTCCTCTGCGGCGGAGAGGACTCGGCTAAGCGCGAAGCCGCCAAGAAGAAGCCTGAGTGCTTGGCCAAGGCCTCTCCTCCACAGCTTCATTTTCCTCAGCCCAAAGGGCGTCCATACACTCCCTTTGGGCTGTGGGAAATGAAGCCTCGGAGGGAGTAGAGGACTGGGCCGAGCGCCCCCCACACCTCTCCTTTGTGACTTGGAACCTCCTTCCTTGGCCTCTCATCCAGGGAAGGAGGGAGAGAAGGAGGGAGGGAAGGAAGAAGGAGGAGGGGAGGAGGGGAGGGACTTTTGTCCCCAGTGGCAGCATTATCCAACGTCCCATGCTTCTTTGTGAGTGCGCTCAAAAAGAAGCATGGGACGTAGGATAATCTAGAAGGTTGGATAATCCAGAAGGTCGGATAACCGAAGGACGGATAATCGAGACTCTACTGTAATTGGACCAACCTCAGGCCTTTCAACTTGCTGCATATTTCTAGCTGGAATCTTATAGGTGTCATATGCTGACATATGTAATTTGGGGATGTTGCAGAAGGAGGTATCCAGCACCACCTTGTGCAATGCATCCATACTACAGGTTGATGGTACTCTCATGGTCAATCAGTGACTGGCATAGCACTCAACTGCAGGGAGAAATAAACAACCATCGCTCACCTGGACCATCAGCGTATGCAAGAAAACATCCTATGTACTGGCAGGATATCCAATATGGTTGTTCTTTCTTCTAGCTGCCTAACTGCAGCCAGATGTTGTTCAGGTACTCTTCCCCCCCCACCCCCCCGGCTCCAGGTATGAGCCTAGCTATGGGAATGTGTCTTTGGCTTTGTCAAGCTGCATTGTGCTGGGATGGCAGTGTTACCAATGCTGGTAGTTTTACTCTCTGCCAGGTTGTTATTGGATCTCAGCTTCTACAGCTGGCACTTATCTTGGAGTTAGACCTGTTTTTGTTTTAATTGTTTTGTTTTAATGAACCATTTTTACATTTGTTATATTTTTTATTTAAACCAATATTTTCTCTTTTCTGTTTTCTTTTAAAACTATGTTTGTGACCACTTTCATTATGCTTCTTCTTTTTTTCTTTTTTGGATTAGCATACATATCCATCTTTTCAAGGGATGAGAATACCTTAATCCCCCACTTCACCCCAATAGAGCTTTCTTATTCTTTCCAATTTTCTCTTCCCTCTCCCCCTCACCTTTACCTTTTCCTGTCACAGGTCCTTCTCTCTCTCCTCCCCACTCCGTGTTCTTGATGCTCATTCTCCTCCACCAGACAGCATGACCTTTTTAGTCTCAATGTCTAGGAGGGCTCAGGACTGTCCAAAGGGAAGCTTCATGTGGAAAACCCTAATTGTCCTTTGGAAAAATGAATCTCCCATGTCTGTATTAGCTTTTTCATTACTAAGGAGTTTATCACATGGGAGGAATTTCTCTTAATTTCGAATGAAAAGAAAGCCCTGGGACCAGAACACATTCACGTGAATTCGCTAGTTCAGCAAATTTACATGAATTCGAATTGTGTTTGAACTGACTTCTCATTGCCTGAAAATAGCTTGCCATTGCCCAAAATTGTGTGTGATCACCTCTCATGCAATAACATGAAACCCCATGATTGTGTTCAGACTGACTTTCCATTGCCTGAAATTGCATGTGGTAGTCTATCATGCAATAATGTTAAACTCCTGATTGCGTTCGAAATGCCATTGGATTATACTTCCAGTTTCCCTTGACTGATAAACTGCTTTGACAGGGGATTCTGGGTGTGACAAAAAGGGCAGTTTTAATTGTATTTTCACCGCCAGAGATGGAGAATAGTGCTCATGGCCTTTTCTATGTCAAAATAACTTGGCTGGCTTTGGAGAATGAGATGCACCTGGACTTAGGCAAAGGGTGCTATTATTTGCTATCCTGCTTCAGGCAGCAAAAGGTATTGGGTCCACCTAGCAACAGGCACAGTGAGGATGTTTGTGTTTAGGGAAGCAAGAAGGGTAATTTCACGGCCTATCCCTTCTGTAGTTTCTGGAATCATGAAAATCATGATTCAGGAAAATTATTTTCCATAACACACAACCTGAGGATTCAGGGCTAACCAGCATCTGCCATTGTCTTATTCTGGTTTAGTGGAGATCATAATCTTGTAAAGAGAGCCAGTGTGGCATAGTGGTTTGAGTGTTGGACTGTAGCCATGTTCTAGAAGAGTTTTTTTCCTGTCGTTTTGTCAGCGTCTGTGCCTGGCATCTTCAGAGAACAAATAATTGTGTTCATCATTTGGAAAGGTTTTGTTCTGAAATATAAGTAGGCCAAGTACTGGAAAGCACTCTGGATGGCTAACTGGAATGAAATTGTTTGCTATGGGCTATAGGTATAACAGTACCTTTTGCTCCTGGCTTACTCACATCACATCTAATATCTTTGCTTGTTTGTGTTTTAAGGCTGTCAGAATGAAAACTGGAGAAGGCTCCTATACCTTCCATGGTTGTGTAGAAAAGGGAATTTCAGCCACTGTTGTTTGTCATGCAACCAGGTAACAAGCAATGCCTACAAACAAGCCAAGTTTGGTGT
>NC_056526.1:58962384-59051328 GCF_019175285.1 Sceloporus undulatus
AGTATTGTCATGAGCACTTCACCTATACAGTGATTCACACATTGGATGATTGAATAAATAATACAGTCCATGCTTTAATTAACATAACAAAGTACACTTCAGTACTGGTCAAAGCAACTTGTTAAAATATAGGATGATTCATTTTGTCATCCAATACACGTTAGATGATTGTCTGAGCAAGTTGCACAAATGACTAATCTTACTGGAATTTTTTCATGCTTAGGTGACCATGGAAATCATTTCAACAGCCCTGTTATGAAGCTCCATAGGACAAACAAGCATAAATTTGTTCATTATACATGCTGGTTAGAAATACTGGAATTTGGAAGCGCCTGCCTAAGTGGAAGAAAACGGATCAACTCAACATATTATATATTTTGAAAATCACTCAAGCCTAAGGATGACATTGCCAGATCTGAATAAAAAGGCAGAGGTGGACATTGGCACTCCAGTGGATGTTTCTGGATTCTGTGGGGAGAGCTGCTATTGGTCTGGGGGGGGGGGTGCATTTGGACCTAAAATGGGATATGGTGGACTGTTGTGCTGAATGTCATGGAAGAAATCTTCCACCAGGTACGAGACTGCTGCAGCTTTGCAATTTCGGGTGCTACTAACATTTGTAGTTTGCTAAATTTTGAGACTGCCTCTGCCAAGTCAATCAGTAGTTCAGGCCTGCTTAGTCAGAAACTTTCTGGAGTAAGGTGCATGCAAGGCTTTTAATTTCTTGAGCTCAAATGACCCATGGCTGGTTCTTTGTTTATAATGAGGCCTTAGTTAGGAAGGGCTGCTCTGTATTACAAGTTGTAACCAAATGCCTTTCTCTAGTCCTTTCCTCCATTATAATGATTCCCAATTCTCAAGTACACATTTCAGGGGGCCACTTTCCTGGGGAAGCTTAATTTTGCCAGAACCCATTCAGTCCAGCCTACCTGGCATTACAAAGGGACAAAAACTTTCACACAGGAACATTTTCTCAAGGTCTGAGTCAAGCCCTAAAGGGTTCTCAGGTTCACTGGAGCAAACACCTTCCACACACTCATCAAATTACCCTTTCTATCTATCTGGGTTCTATGTAGTGTTGGTCTGGTAGGTCCAGCTGAAAAATGGCCTCACACACAGAGTCCCTATTCACGCCTACTGAGTGCACTCTCAATGGGCAAGCTTCTGTACCCCAAAAGGAAGAACATACACATACATGTACATGTACATGCACACACTCCAAATTCTCACCCAAGAAGAAAATCCCAGGAAAATAAAAAGTACTTTACTCTGTGAAGGACCCATCCTTTATCAGCTCAACTGGTTCACCCCTCCTTTCAACTACCCCTTGTAGGTGAATTCACCCATTGACACCTGAGTTGTCGTTGGGAAGGTGATTTGATGAAGTCCAAGCTAAGGAAGTCTTTGTAGGTGGGTTGCTAAACTGTCGCAAGAATAAGGTTCACTGCCTAGCAGATTGGTCCAAATTAGCAAAAGCAATTTGGAGCAAGGAGTAAAAATAGAGGTTTATTTCTGCAGCAGAAAAAGATGCACTTTGTGAAGTCCAAGCTGAGACAAAGAAATTATTTCAGAGCCCACTTTATATACCCCTTTGCAACTTGTTTTCCTCATGTAGGCATTCAGAGGAATTTTAAAAACTTAGTACAAAGCACATCCTGTCTATCTGTCATCTATCAACACTTTCAGACTGTCTTTGTTCTGGTCCCTTTATCATAGCAGACAACTAGTTTAATGTTTGTGAAATTCATTCAACAGGGACTTTGGGTTGTTTGCATCAGAGAGTTTGTCACTTAAAAGAAGGCATGTAATCAAGGAATGTAATTAACTGTTATAAATCAGTGAGGAAGCTCCCTTCCTCATCTTTATGTGTAAACACAGAATGGAGCATCTATAGCTAAGTGACCTTCTCACTTCCAAGGAATGGAATGGGCTTTGAGTCCATTTTGGGAATAGGGAATTTCTAAACTAGGTATGGAGGTATTGATATATTTTAATAACACTAACAACTATATTCACACACACAGAAAGACAAACTGCTCCAAAACACAGTTTTACACAACCTGTATATATTTATAATGTATGATAATATCTACAGTGTATGGTATACATCAAAGAAGAAACCCATAAGACACCAAATTTAACACTGAAGTATCTTAAAACACACCATATAAGGCGTGCAATCCTGGTAATTTGCTCAAGTTTCATACCAGCATCACTCAGATGGCCAAAATGATGGGCCCAAACCCACCTAAGACATTATGATACAGTTAGAGACACTGGGCCCGATTTAGCATTTCCTCTTTGAGTGTTCATGTGTAGAGAGAATTCTACTGCCCAAACAGTATTGCACATAATCACTGACTTCACTGTGCATGTAACAAAGCAGTTCCCAAAAAAGAATAGCTTTCCAAAACATTTCAGTGGGTGTGGGAACAGACAAATAAAACATTTTCACAACTATTAATAGGAAGAATGTTTGCTGTCAAGTCTTAGAGATTAATTTCAACTCCTTTGTTTTCATTTAACCACCTTAGTTACTCCATTAAGAATAGGAACAAATTTGTTATGGAAATACATATACTGAAAAAACATAACACTTTTAGATATTTGGTCTTATGTGTAATGTTTGAGCAGCAATATATTAAAGTTTAAAATGAACAGAAGAATACAAATTTAACTTTAGGTCAGTGTGCTTCAAGCACCAAATGTAATAATTTTAAATATGGTATATAGTATATGGAGAATAGCTGTTCTTGAAAATTCTACTAAATATTAAAAGAAGTAACAGAGATCCAAAGATCTATACCAGAGAAGTCCACACACTCTGGAGCCTTTCTTGTCAAAAGCAGGCCCTGATGCCATACTACAAATTACTTTTAAACCTTCTCTAGATTCAGAAAAGTTTTGACATGCCGCATGCAGATTTCAATTCAGGAATCACAAGTGTAAAATTCTCTAAAAATTAAGTGCATTGGATCTTGGTCATTTTTTTAAAATATGCTAGTATTTCAATAATTTGTGCATGCTCTCTGCAATTACATATCTGTAATCACATTTGGTGTATCATCATAATAGCCTATGCAGACAAGGTTCAGATCACCTTTTTAATCAACTGTAGATTGTACGATGAAAGATACTCATCTTGTACCCAAAGCTTGTGGAAGATTATGTACACTAGGAAACTCTTTTGCACCAGAAATAGCCACAAACTGATACTGGAGGAGGACTGAGTCATCATCTTTTGTTCTTTAAGCACCTTCCTTTCTTATGCACATAGGTTTAAGGTTCAGAATAAAACTATTCTGAACAGAGAGAGATTCTCTTCTATTGACAATTGTTGTCATGGCAGCACATATTACTTTTATTGCACTTAACTTTGCATAGTTCTAACAGCCTTCACATTTGTCTTCACACCCATACTGTGAAGTATTAGCATTATGTTTATGATTATTTTTAAAAATACAGAATTGTATCAGCAAAGTAACAGCTTTCCAAAACCTTTGTCACTTCATCCAACCCCACTGTCCATTAATTCTTGAACACTGAAACAGTATTGCACAGCCTTGTAGATTTTTTGTAGGTAGGATTGTAAATTATTCTCATAGTACCTTGGCAGGTGGGAACAAAGGTACCATATTCTTCTATCTGTTTTTCTAAAATGCAAATGAAGGGAATGGGATCCACATTTCATGATGTCTGTCAAGTTCAACAACACAGCACAGTAAAAACTTCAGCCATGATTTCCCAGTTTGTTTGCTCACTTCAGATGCTGACAGAGAGAACATAATCTTGCGGAAGCTGCTACAAATCTTCATTGTAAAAAAGTTAGAAAATACATAGACAGTGATCTCATATCATAAGGACATAGCCATGAGTCTTGCTTAACTGGGAACCTAACAGATCAGAGATTAAAAGTGCTAAACATTTTAAATGTTAGTCACTTTACAAAAACTATCAAGGCCACAATATATTCACTTACATGGAGATAAGGCCCACTGAACTGAACTGGACTGAAGATATGTAGATTTCTCTTTAACATCAAATGCTGCCAGGAATTGTAAATTTAAATTTTCCAGATTTACAGTAAGTATCTATTCCTACTGTCTCACAACTCACTAGAGGTCAACGTTCAGTCAAGCCATGATAAATATTAAACACATTATTTTTAATCTGATATAGACTGCTGTATTATAGAAACTATTAAAAGAAACAACAGTCTAAACCCTGAAACCCTGCTAGTATGTCATTTGTTCAAATATATTAGTGATATTTTAATCTGTGTGAAAGGCTGATGCACAGTTCTGTTCTAGGCAGCTAGGAGGATCAACTAATTAATCACTTGGCATAACATGGTGGTAGTCTTCCCAAAATGCTGAACAAAACTGAAGGAAATCCGCTCTACAAATATCATTTGAATGACTGGCAGAACTGAGCAGAGACAGAAACATTTGCCATGCTGCAAGTCAATTTATTTTATTTTTTTTAACCATGAAAACGGAATGTGTCACCATATACTTTCACTATTCTATATTATAGAAAAACAAAGATTTATGACATTGATCACCATAATTTCAATGAAATAAATTATATATTAATCCCTTTGGACCCATAGACACATACCATAAAATTAAAACAGCAGTGATAATGCCAATAACAATATAAATGAAGTGAAATATATGCATCATCGTCTTTTAGAACCACTGTTACCATTTGTAGGCTTGTTAAAGCTTCTGCTCATTTGTGGAAAGTGAACAGCTGGGGTTCTTTCAGTTGGACCATACAATCCTAGATTCCTGGCTGCAGCTGATTTTCTAAGTGGCTTGACATTAGGGAAAGGACTAAAGACTTGTGACTTGGGAGTGCTGCCTTCAGGGGATTTTGCTACTGTGCCATTGTCTTTGGGTGAACTCGGTAATTCAGAGGAGTGTGTCTGACAGTACAGACTTGGCCTGGAGTCAATGTCATCATTGTTGTTTTGGGTAAGTTCCAGTGCTTCTAGCTTCAGCTGAACTGCTGATATGTTTGAACTGGTATTGGCATCTTTGTACGTTGGTTCAGGAGATTGCCCATCGGCTTCCCTGGTAATGCCAGCATCTGAATCATTTCCTTCTCCTTCTACAGATTCTGGTTTGCTTGGAGCCTCCTCTTTTGCACTGACACTCTTAGTATTCCCACCCTCACTCTGCTCTTCTATTAGTCCTATAGTATCCCCATAGCCCAGCTGGCCTTTGGCTCTTGCCATGTTCTTCCGATGTACCCTAATGTGAGTGCGCCAGGGAGAGTTGAGCTTTGTCTTCAGATCTTCATGCGGGCCAGGTGACATCTTGCCTCCTGCATGATTTGGAATATGAATAATAGCGTTTTTGGCAGACCTATTTGTTGGCTTGATCTTCTTTCCTAGTAGAAGATGATTGATCACTGGAGAATGGTTCACTTGAGAAGGCAGAAGACTGGTAACTGGCCCTTTATCTGAAGAAAACAAACATTTAAAAGATACTATTGAAAGGAGCCTTTACCTAAATATCCCAAAGGCACCAGATCCCATCTGATCTTGGAAACTGAGCAGGGTCATCTCTGGTTAGTACTTACATGGGAGACCACCAAGGAATACCAGGTGCTGTAGGCTATATTTCAGAGGAAGGAACTGGCAAAACCACCTCTAAGTATTCCTTGCCTAAGAAAAGCCCTATGAAAACTCATGGTGTCACTCTAGGTCTGTAGGTGGCTTGAAGGCACATACACACACCCACACATTGAAAGGGCCCAGTAGAAAATGAGCTGTTCTATTGAAAGATATGAGGCAAATAAACATAATGAAAAATAAGCTAACTCAGTTTCTGATGCACACACACAAATTTGTATGCATACACAGAAACAACTGTTGGGAGGAGTAATTCGGATTACTATGCACTGGGTCCTCAAAGCTAAAATTGAACAAAAGATTACAGTATGAACTTCTCCTATATCCTCTTTTATTAATTGAAAATAATAACCAGGTTTAAGGACAGGCTAGACAGGGTTTTGTTTATAAGTTTGTTGTTCATTAGTTTGTTTTTAGTAAAGCATGAATATGCAAGATAGAGCATTCAATAAACAACAAAGCAATAGAAATCTGTTTTACTTTACATTTGATTCAGAACCAAGAAAGCCAAATTAAAAATAAGATCAGTTTATTTTTAAAGTGAAAGTATCTGATACATTACGAAGCTTCTTCTTTCTAATGGTCCATCTAGCTTAGTACTGTCTGCACAGACTGGCAGCAGCTTTCAAACTGGGGTATTTCTCAGCCTTATCTGAAAATGCCACTGGTTCAATCTAGGACCTTTTACATGCAAGGCACCTGCTAGGTCACTGAGATGTAGCTCAGATACAGCTTAGTTAGCCTGACACAATGCTCCAAAAATATATATGGCAGCATGATAGCCAATGTAGTACATTGGTTAGAAAATTGGACTGGGCCTTGGAAGATCCAATTGTCACTAAATCCAGTTCTGGATTCCGCTATGCCATGAAATTCAATGTTTGGGTGAGGCCATGGGCTAGATACTCTTTCTTAGCCTGACCTACTTCTTAGGGTTGTTGTGAAGGTAAAGCAGGAGGAAGAGAGTTCTATACACCACTTTGAGCTCTTTAGAGTTAACAGACTTATTCCACCTTTCCTCCAAAGAGGAAATCCCACCTTCTGCAGGAGGAAAGATGAAGGAAATGTGACTAATACAATCACCCCTCTGTTTTCATGGGGGATCTGTTCCGGGCACACACACCACGAAAACAGAAACTCACACATATTCTGGCCCCATTGGCTTGAATGACCGTGCACACCATTTTAGCCAATGGGGCTTGCCCCTCTGTGAATCATCGAGTCATGGACTTCAAGTCCACGAAAACGGCGGGGTGACTGTATAAATATTCTGTGACTCATCCCAAAAATACTGCAACATGCACTAAAAAAAAAAAAGAAAGAATATACATCCCAAAGGAACCCATGATTGTTTTCAATGCAGTGAAAAACAGGTAAGAATATGAAATTATAAACATAAAATGGTAAATTAATTAATAATTTAAATAATTAATATTTTAGAGGACACTATAGAAAGAAGAAATTACTAATGATTAGTATCTGCTTTCCCAATTATATCATGCCACTACCATGCTCAGTTCTGCCTCTTGTTTCTCCTTCATACCATCTACACAAAATTTTCCATAATCAAACAATTGCATGAAGACTTACCCTTATACAGTGAGCATTCACCAATTTAATACCATCACCACATCCAATGATAGAGAATGTCAACCAAGAGGTTAAAATTTATGAGAAGGACCTATGGCAATCCTGGGAAATGAAAGCCTTTTTCATTTTAATCTTGGCAGCACAGTTGTCTTGTAATTGCAGACTTGATCAACTGTGTTTCAAGACATATTTATTTCCCTTCTAAGAAATGGGACCTAATGTCCTGGAAATTCATTCACATCAGAATTGGCCTATGACACCACTTTAGGTAGCTAGGCATTTCTCTAGCAACAAAGAGAAAGTGCAGTCTCCATAGATTGTACATCCCATAGATAATAATACCACAAAGAGTACAAATCAGTAGAGACTCATATGTATATGGGTATGCATGTCTGTATAGCAGGAAAATTTAGACCAAAGTTGTTTCTACACTAATTTAGCATAATTTGTTTGCACTTCTAAGTCAAAAACATGGCCTAGCCAATGGGCAATTTATAAGGTTTAATCACAAATCCAAGGATGCCTCAGATGTTAGTGAAATCAATAAAACCAAAGTTGTACACCCAAGTTAGCACAGATATCTTTAAATACCATTATTCAGCTGGTCCCTGGGATTTAACAATAGCCCAGGGTCTTCATCTTCAGACCCTGACAAAAGAAAAACAAAGATCACAATCATTTCTATAAGTGCCACACTTGTTTTAGTCAAATGACCTCTTTCCAGTTACTCCTCATCATTCTTCTTTCTTCTTCTTTTTCTATATAAGTAAATATATGCAAACACAATTTATACATATAGTTCAAGGATGGGAATCATGTGGCCCTCCAAATGTTGTTGGACTGTAAGCCACAGAAGCCCTAGCCACAACAACCAGGAGTGAAAACACTGGAAACTCCAAATACAATGGGAATTCTGCGTGATTCTTAAACCTAATATAATTAGTGCCATCTTGTATCCATCTTGAAAAAATATAATTAATATAATTAATGCAATCTTGCCCTGAAAGAATAAACCAAATAAGCCACTACCTGCTTTGATGTACACCTGATGAACCTGCTGCTGTTGTTTCTTCTTTATTCGGGAATACTGTCTTTTCAGTGCATTAATGTCTGTGGTCATACGTTCCATCATCATGCTGTTAAAGACTGCGTGGTATTCACTTCGACAGGCATCTATTGCTCCAGGACTTAGTTCTGCAATGTTACTAGATCCTAAAGTCTGCTCCTCATTATTTTCTATAAACAGGAGGAGAAATATGGGAAACCCATCAGAATGTAATCCAATAACAGTGGATTCCACCTCAGACAATCCTTTAAAAATTAGCCAATTTAGATAACCCTTACATTTCCTTTCAATTATATAAGATTAGAAATCTTAAAGGTCCTGCAGCAGATGCCTAGAACTAAAATGCATTAAACATGAACACACTACTTAGTACTTAGCGCTCCACACAGGGGGGAAAAACCTATATGGTTACAATATATACATATACAGGACAGCAACCAAGCAGATGAAAGGGGAATATAGATAAGGAAGAGAAAAATGTCACATCACTGCTCAGTCATTTGTAAGAATTTTTTACACTATGGGACGTTTTTGTAAAAAAACATGCTGGTTTAAAAAAACTTTTGGTTTTGGTGCAAACCTTTGACATTTTTGCACAGAAAACATTTGCATTCTTCACAAAATGTTTTTGTTCTGTTTTGTGCAAATTTTTTTTTTGGGGGGGTGAATGTGCTACAATGTGAAAAAAATGTGCAAGTTCACTGCCTTCTTGATAGGACATACTAGTATCCTTTGACATCCCTAGTTATCTGCATATTATATTGGATATGGGATTCCACTTTATTATTCTATAAGCAATATCAAAGAATTTGTGTATGAGCTTCAACATTTACCTCTCTGTTTCTCTGTTACGGGCCACCAAACTGCATAGCTTTTCCTTTGAGTATTTGATTACATTAAGCATGGCCAACATTTGTGCAGAGGAAGATATGTGGAATGTCAATTATTAGCCCATGCCATTTTCCCTACCCATGTATCTCCCAAGTTTTCAAATGTTGTTGAGGAATGAACCAATGGAACCAAGAGTCTCCCACAACAAGATTGAAATGTTTCCAGTAGTTACCTTTGAAATGCTTTTGATACTTTTGTAGTTCTGGAGCCAAAAAACCACTGAATGGCCCAAGGCAACCAATGACATTAGCTATAGAATCCTCCTCATCAAGCTCATTCTCTTCATCACTATCTCTAACTTTCCCCAGTCGCCTGAAAAAGAAAAGCATACAGACACATAACTCTGTTTAATAAATGTAGCTGTAATGAACTGAAGAGTTCAACAGAGTCAGATATGTACAGTTATCCAGGGCCGGCCCTGCCATTAGCCTAGACGAGACAATTTCTTCATGGGCAAGGAGCAAGAGGCAGCAAATTTGCCACTTCTCTCCCAGGCCTGCTAGGTTTTTTGTCACTCTGGACAGCTGCAGCTGTTCAGAGCCAAGAACCTCCTTGTTCAGAGCCATCTATCCTCCCCAGATGGATGAAGTAAGAAGTGGAGATGACTCCAGCTCCCATACGTTCCCTGAGCCCCTCACATTGCTGCTAAAGTCTACCTTTGCCAGTCCCCTATTATGCCACCATCATCTTCCTCTCTGGGAAGGCAGCACGGCTGCAGTTAAGTCTGCCAAGAGGAAGCAACATACTTAACATGAATAGAGGCATATAAGCTGAAATATAGTTCATCCTTCCCTCTTCCCTCTACACAAATCAACTATTCAGGGATCTCAAATGGATCCCCATGGAAACAAAAAGGGTGGCTTTACTGCAGAGGGCTTGGGAGATGAGCTGTCAAGAAGTGGCTTCAGTCCCAGAAAGCACTAGCTCTTTCTAACTCCTCCACCTTCAGGTTGGTTTAGTCTGTTTCATCTCTCTCTTCAGCATGACAGCTCGTTCCACTCTCACTCTGCATCTATTTTTCAATTCTCTGCTCTTGCCTGCTACCATATCCACCCACTCAGCCATCCACTTTCCACCATTAGCTGATGCTCAGCTTCATTTTGGTAAAGGGGAAAGGGAGACAGCTCAGTGCTGTTTTGTTTCCAGAACAGCTAGTTCTTGACCCACAGCTGAGTGTAGATACTGTTTGTGCTGCTGGGTGAAGACCTGTCCAAAATCCAACCCTACACAGGCAGTGAACTGAGTTGCCCACAGCAACCTCCAATTCAAGAAAGAGTGAACAACCTCACAGTGGCTCTTTTTAAAAGCACTGGTGCCTTGCCATGTTCTTCTTGGGCTGCTGAGTGCCACCACTGTACTATCTTCCTTTTCTCATTAGGAATGGGGAACATCTCTGAATGTGATACAATGGGAAGCAGCACTTTGATTCCCACCTCAGGCAACAGGAAAAATTTTGCCACCCCACACTGAACATATCTATTTGGTCCTTTAGTGTATTTGCCTGTTATTTTTATTATATTACAAGAGTACAGCAAAGAAAGAAAAGACTTACCCTGAATTTGATTTTACTGAGGCAGGAAAAGGAGTAATATTGTATGTGTATTTCTCCCTTAATTCTGCTAGCTGTGGGAAAGG
Organism: Sceloporus undulatus; assembly: GCF_019175285.1. Taxonomy (NCBI): domain Eukaryota; kingdom Metazoa; phylum Chordata; class Lepidosauria; order Squamata; family Phrynosomatidae; genus Sceloporus; species Sceloporus undulatus. The sequence goes on from NC_056526.1 coordinate 58,973,208, forward strand.
GAACTGGGCCATGGAATAAACAGTCTGAGAAGGAAAAGAAAAGAAACATGGATTCAAAGCAGTGCCTTTAAAACAACTTTTCATGCCAAACTCAAATGTAGGAAGGCTGTCTCGTACTTTTAGGATTAGATAATGCATTTCCTGAAAGGAAATATTGAAATATTTAGCTTTTACAATGCAAGAGATATGCAAGAAAGGCAAAGGATGACTCACAAGAAATATAACGGCTAAAACAGCCAGAAAAGATATTAGGAATCTTAGAATGCAGAGAATGAAACAGGTGTGAATATACAGTCACTGACATTTGTAGCCATGTGCTTTGTAAGGCAGAGAACATGTTTATGTCAAGTCACTTGGCACTACAAGGTGAAGTACTTCTATCTTACTTCTCAGTGCTTTAGGTTTCCCTTAACAATCTGGCTTCCCTTTTAAAGAAACAGGCCACAGGCAACCTATGTTTCTGGATATATACTTTATCATTTATTTTATTTTAGGGAAAACATCAATATGGCTACTTCCCAATATTAGCTGAAGCCCCTGTTTCAAAAAACCCAAGTCAAGCAAAAGTTCACCAAATCCTGGCATTTATCAATATCTATCTTTAAAACGTATTATACAATTGAGGATTCTCAAATTATCTTCCAACTGTGGCATAATCACAGCAAAGCTGTTAATGTGCATTCAGTAGTTTTTAAAATTGCAGCCAGTTTTAGATAATTCATTTATTCTGGGACTACATGGCATGCAAATCTAAGAAAGAAAAATGTTTTTAAAAACTGAATTAAAAGCCTTCTCAGTGGTGGTGAATAATGGTGAACACTGAGTGGTGAACAGTGATAAGGAAAGGGCAGTCTTTGGGCCACATATGGCCTCAAATCTCTCTTTCTGTGCACCCAAAACTTTCTCAAGCCCCCAAGGAACAAAATAAATACAGGTTGTCAATATTCAGCTGTACAATCTCTTACCAGCATGGTTTGCCTTTATAGCATCAAAAGTTACAGGCACAAAATTATAGATCTTCCTTTTCCAAGTTACAAGCATGCAAGCAAAGATAACCTCCCACAAGCTAATACAAGTCCACAGAAGCTAATTATGAATGCACTAATTATGGAAAGAAAGGGTCTTGCATATGTTCTAAAGCAGTCTTTGTATTTACCATTACTTCATGTATTTCAGTACAGAAGGGATGGACAATTGTGGTGACCCAGAAGCCAGTTTTATGCCCCAGGAACTTTCTAGGAGCTACATGGACTACAAAAAAACATCCCATCAAAAATCTAAATGAAATTGGATGGCTGAGATCCTACATCTAGTTTGACTAGAATAAATCCCTGCATGCTGAGTTACAGACTAAGCTAAGGTCCTGAAGACCTAGGGGTGTTCTGCAAAAGAGAACTGATCCTGAATGCATTCTACACTAACCGAGGTCTCTCTCATTTATGATATATTTCTGAACAAGTAAGTAGTGAGTGAATGTGCTTGGTCTGTGCTTAAGGCACAAAAGCTGCAGTAGAAATATATCCTCTACTTGTCTGAAGAAGAGAGAAGGAAATCTCATGTTGTCAAGGATAAGCAATTAAACATCAAGCACTTCTGATGCTTGTGCTTGGGTCAGTCAGGACTCTTCCAACATAATTTTGTTTTCCATTTTGTGCGTACAAGCTTGAAAAATACCCACCCACCCCCAGAAAAGATGCTGCACAAGATTGTGGGAATGAGAATTACAGACAAAACAGCATCAGCACAGCTTCCCCCTTAATGGAGTTTGATTACACTACAGTCCATTCCTTGGGGGAAAGCACTCCATGAAAACTTGAAAATACTGTAATTTATACTTTAAATGTCAATGGCAATCTGTTTCACACAGTGTCTATTGAAACAATGCGGAGCCGAAGGCTTTCATGGCCGTCATTCATAGTTTTTTTGTGGGTTTTTCGGGCTATGTGGCCATGTTCTAGAAGAGTTTCTTCCTGACGTTTCACCAGCATCTGTGGCTGGCATCTTCAGAGAACCGTTATAGTACCACTACATTTCTCTCTGTGTTGCTGACTACCTGTGAAAGAGGTTATACAAAAGTCCCACTTTCTTTCTGATTGTATAACTAAACATGGAAATCACTCATTGTCCATAATATCTTCAAAATTCTAATATTCTGTAAAAAACACATTTATCAAAAGAAGCAACCAAGTAGCAATTGCTCCTTTGTATGAAAAAAGCACAAGATGATGCATTCAAAGGACACAATATATGTTTCTGTTCTCTACATCAGGCCCACATTTATTACCAACTATGATTAACCACAGATTGTGGCCTACCATGGGATTAAATGTGCTCTCATTTTTTGCAGTCCTACTAAAGCAGTAAGAACAGGAGGTTCATTAATTGCAGTGGACCACCATACATCATCAAGTTATTCTTCTATTACGTATGATAAATGAGTGTGACACTGGCCTGTTACAGACAGCCAAAATAAAGCTGCTTCGAGTCACAGTGGAGGTATGGTGTTTCAATGATGCATGCGTCCTAAGAGTCCAGAAGTTGCACCAAAGCCACGCTCCAGACTGGAGCAGCTTTATTTTGGCTGTCTGTATCAGGCCAATGTTACTTTTTTGGACTACAGCTCATAGATTCCTCCCGCTATAAAAGCCAGTGACTATGTTGTCTGAGAAAATTTTGGCACTGTCCTCCCGAAACGTAACTTCCAGGTTCTGGAAAAATTACATGTCTGTTTGCATTTCTGACTTATGTAAAATGGATCAGCTTTATTGTGACTAATACTGTATCTTGGCTTTACACATCAAACCAACCACTAAAATGTAATTCATAATAGAATAGGCCGTAGTTTAAGCCTGACATTCAACACAGCCATTTCAATATACAAACTGACATTTGAAAAATTGTAAATCCTATTTTGAGAGAAATGTAGGCACTCACCACATTTTATTTTAAAAGAACAATAGAGATGCATTATTCATAAGGTTCCTTTCATGACTTTAATGTGTTTGCCAAAGCTATATAGAAAGCAGGCTACACAAGGATGAATTATACTACTAATAACACTATGCTTCAATAAAATATGAGTGTGTACTTGAGAACATCTGTAAGGTTTCTTTAAAATTACTATTTTGAACATAGGATACTGTCAACCCTGTTCCATCTTAACCCAGTATTATCTACACCAACTAGCAGCATGTCACCTGGGTTTTAAACAGGAAACTTTTCCAGTAGTGTTTGATTTTTGTGTATGGTTATTAAAGCTGGACTGTGAAGAAAACCAACAGGAACAGAACCAGCTCCTTGGAATTGTGGTGATGAAGTAGAGTTCTACAGATACCATGGATTGCCAACAAGATAAATGAATGGGTCCTAGAGCAAATCAAGCTTGAATGTCTCCTAGAAGCCAGTATGACCAAACCAAGGCTATTGCACTTTGGCTGTATCATGAGACATCTTGACTTGTTATCAACATTAGAAAACTCAATAATGATTGATAACAGTAGAAGGCAATAGGGAAAGAGGAAAATTACATTACTCAGTTGGCAAAGCCAGTCCTAAGTTTGCAAGACCTCAGCAGGACTGTGAAGGGCTTTCACTCATAGGGTCACCATAAGTCAAAGCCAACCTGACGTCAATTAACAAGAACAGCAACAACTTTCTCAGTATGCAAAGGTATCTTATAGTGCCTTTGAGACTAGATGAGTAAAAGATGTTGAAGCATAAGCTTTCCTAGACCTGGTCCCTCAGGTGCATGGATGAAGTCTACAAAAGCTTATGCTGAAGTCCAGTTGGACATAGGTTCCCCTAATATATATTTTAAAATTCTATGGGGAAAGACTGTAGCTTAGTGGTAGAGCACATGCTTTGCATTCCAATGGCCTCAAGTTCAACTCATGACATCATCATATAGAACTGAGAAGTTGTTAGAATTCAGAGACATAGCCATGTTAGTCTGGAATATCAGCATGCAAAGAGATCTTGTAGCACCTTTGAAACTAACTAACATGGCTATGTCTCTGACTTTTAACAACTTCTCAGTTCTATATGATGATGAGTTGAACCTGAGGCCATTGGAATGCCAAGTATGTGCTCTGCCACTAAGCTACAGTATTTCACTATGGTGTTTTATATGCGTATATATAAGGAGAACAGATGCCCAACTGGACTAAGATTATCCCACTACAATTGTACTTCCGTATAACCACAAATGTTTATATAGACACTAACCTGCATAAGTTCATTGCTATCAATGAGATTGTCTTCCAGCATTTCTTGAGTCAACTTGCCCATGGTGCCATAGAATTCATCGGCAGTTTCACAACAATCAATCTGCCTGCATCATAACAAAGATGTTTACATTATCTAAACGCTATTTAATTATCTGAATATATATCTTATATATATACCTTATCTACCATAAGATATATACCTTATCTACCATAAGAAGAAAAATAAATTCAGTATAAAAGGCTCAACATTAGAGAAGGGCAAGTATTCAAAAATAGCTTTACTCAGAGAACAAGACAGTAAACTGTATTTATATATGTGTCAGCAGCATGCTATGTAATTTTCAAGAGAATATATAATCCAACAAAATACTCTTTTAGGGTCTTTTGTTTCTGTTCTGTCTCCATGAACTATAGCAACTCTCAACTGGACTTCATCTGCTGTGAGCTTTGATCAAACTAATCAACCATTCTAAGGGAAGGAAGTAATTCCAGAACAGAGAGTGAAGGAAATGTGGTGCAAAGTGTTGCCAAATGTTTTATTAGGACCAAAACCTTAAGTGGGGGAAGGCAACTATTTGTCCTTTTTCCCATTCAGTGATTTCTAAAATGCCCATGGAGCCTGTCAATGTCATCATGAATTTTTATATACTCTCGTCATCTAAAAAGGAAGCACCTGTTATCAAGCAGCATGCAAGTAAATGACATTCCTGGAAAATCTCAAAAGGGGAAAGCATCAGCCGTTATGTTTCCTCCACCAATATAGATCTTTTAAAAAGTGTTCTTTAATATTTACATAGCTCCAATTCAGGGGGGAAATTGCTTTTGTAATCTTCATCCTTTTCCTTCTCACAAGAGAATGTTTATTCCCACCCCTTTCTAATCTTGGTGTAGTTTGTTTTTCTTAGACAGCATTTGATTAATCTTTGAAAATCTGGATTCTTTAGAGTGTTTTTAAGAAGTCAAAGAAAGGGCATAAAAGTAGTTACTTAAGGAAACAAATCATAAACATTAAAGGAATAGAAGTTATAATTGCTTACACATTTTTGCTAAATCCCCTATTTCTGATTGCTTATTAACATTGATTTAGTAAGCTTTTATGAAGGTTTTATGAAGCAAGAGTCTTGCCTAGTCTGATAGTTTTCTTAAAATAAATAGCAGTAACTCTCTGAATTTCATACTAATCATGGAAACTTATATTTGGCATGTTCCCATCTGTTGAAGGCAAACATATAATTTCAGCTAAACACATACATCTGAGTATTTTCCAAAAGGAACATGAAAAAGATAGATTATCTGGTTTCCACAAGCCAAAATGAACACATTTAAAAAGACTCCTTTCAAAATATTATAAAAATTAAAATCACAACTTGATTTTCTTTTTTAAATAACCTTATTAAAATAAATCTGAACATGCTGCAAATATATAATTTCCTAAAACTTTATGATTCTTTGATTAACTAATGAAATTCTGGTTTTCTTTGTAAATGAAGAATTAAGGTGAGGTTTCCCTCACAATACAGTTATGCACATTATTATATATATAATGAATTGATAATGACAGCCAAGATTTAGCAGTTTTATGATTTAGAAAGAAGAGGATCCATCTAGAATTGCAACATGATCACCCACATCTCGAATGTCTGTATTATGACCCAGTATGTGAGATATATGATATATTTAGTTTTAAAATTAAAAATCTCTCTCACTTTTATCAAATAAGCAGCATGAACATTTACTTTCTGTCTCCTGGTATAATACTGTTTGACCATGTAACAACTACTATTACGTGCTTTTGGAAAGTTCTAGATACTCATCACAGCCCAACCTAATGCATGCTTACTAAGAAGTCCCACTGCACTTGTTTCCGAATAAGGGAAGCTTGGATTGAAACCTTAGCATTCCAGTTAGTGATCTTGCTTAGTTTTCTTGCAAGTGTCCATATCTTGTCTAGAATCAGGCATAATTATACAGGAGGGAAAAGTCTGCACAGTCAAAGGTTTAGAATTATACTTTTAGGTTATGTAAAGAATCTACCTAGTTGCAGCTAACATTTTCTAATAGTTAGAGCAACAAGTAAGAATGCAAACATTTTCAAAATAGCTTGATTTAAACTACCACATTATCCTTATACACCACTGCAGAAAACCGATCAAGGTATGTCAACAAGTGTTTCCTCTCTAAATTAGAATGAATAAAAAATAACATGGGAGAAGAGCAAGCTGTGTGTAACAAGGCCCATGAATTTAGTTCTGGTACTGATCTTAAATTCCAAGGTTCAACATGTAGGCAGAACTACCCTATTCCTTGATACTTAGTGTATGTCCACTTTCCTGTTCTGGCTCTTGGCTAGTGAAGAGCAAAGTAGATCCCACAAACCTGAAGTCTGTACACCTGTGCTATAAACAATGGAGTGTGTGTGTGTGTGTGTGTGTGCGCGCACACACACACACACACGCCTTCACTATCTCCTAGTTTTTCAGTTCTGGCAAAGTTTTCAGTCTCAGCCCCAGCAGCTGCTTCCTCCTTTAGCAACTGAAGAATACATAACATAGTGGTACCACAAAAAGGGGCACTGCACTGAGTTGGTGAGATGGAGAAGAACCTTATGCTTTGAGAAAATTATCTGTAAAGATAAATAGACATTAATTTTAGCACTTCAATGTCATACTATACAGCTCTTATTTCAAACAACAATCAGGCTTGACTTTCACTTAGGCAAAGTATACTTACTCTCCCAGCTTTGCCCATATAGCCAAGGCCGCTCGCAGTATAATTTCTGACCCTTCAAAGAACACAGAATCCCAAATTTTTAGAACTGTATGATTTGGAAGGCATGTAGCAAACAGAGTCAGGAACCATTGCATTGTGAATACATTTGTAAGTGGGGGTTCGTAGCCACCTGTAATAGAAAAGAATGTGTTATACTGCTTGCTATTTGCCATTTGCCATTCTATGAAGGTGTTTCTCTTAACACAATAGGTAGGGATGGGGAACAGAGACTTATAATATAGTAGTATAGCATTCCCTTGTCTTCATTTTGATGTAGATTAAGGAATCTAAGAGCAATAGTTAACATGCTAGTAATGTTCCTCTACAGCAGAAGTGGGCTATGTCCATGGAAGAGTGGGCCATTTCTTTCCTATTTGTGAATTTGACAGGCTATACCTGGCCTTCAAAAATAAAAAGGAAAGAAAGAAAGGCAGGCAGGCCTCACCTACCGTATTTTCCAGTGTATAAGACGACCGGGCGTATAAGACGACCCCCAACTTTTATTATAAAAAAATAGAGATTAGGATATACTCACCGTATAAGGCTACCCCTATTCCTTGGAAGCCGGCAGCTGGCCGTGCATGCATTCACCGGCTTCTAAGGGGCCTCCGAAGGCCCCTTAGAAGCCGGTGCGAGGCTGAGAAGCCGGTGGCCCAGAGAGTGTGCGCCAGTCTCTAAGGGGCCTCCGAAGGCCCCTTAGAAGCCAGCATGAGGCTGCTGGCTCCCCAGGCCTCCGGAGGCCTGAGAAGCCGGTGGCCCAGAGAGTGCGCGCCAGCTTCTAAGGGGCCTCCGAAGGCCCCTTAGAAGCTGGTACAGGGCTGCCGGCTCCCTAGGCCTCCGGAGGCCTGAGAAGCCGGCGGCCGAGCAAGCGCACCCGACATACAAGACGGCCCCCAACTTTTGACCCAATTTTAGAGGGTCAAAAAGTCGTCTTGTACGCCAGAAAATACGGTACTTCCCCAGATCCACACACATCCACAATGGCATAAAATCGGCCAAAACAGGGGGATATGATTGGCCCTTTAAAAGCTGGGAGGGGGCTGTTTATGTCCAAAGTAATCTTTAAAAAACTAAAAATGACCAGAATTCAGTGGAATTAACTTCAACGCACACACAGCCATTATATGTATATGAATTTAAACTGGTTCAGGAAACATACCAATGAGACTTGCTAAATCTAGACCTGACAAAACCAACATATTATGGGATTTAAACTGCAAATAATTATTTATCACAAATAGTTTTAGATTGGCCTTCAACAATAGTTGAAGTTGAAATATTTCAGTACAAAATACCTTTAGAAAAGGAAAGAAAGAGGAGTATTATGATTACACTTATGCCCGTGTATCCGATTCTCCCTATTATAATTTTTGTTTTAATCTAGTTGGGTTTTTTTAATGTCTGTTGATTGTAATGATACAACATAAAAAACCCAAGCTCATTTAAGAAACTAATAGAGAAGAATAAAAGTGCTTCTTCCCCAATTAGAAAAGTAATAAGTATTTGTCACGGACGTCAGATCTGCACAAATACCTGCTGTAAACAAAATAATTATTTTTGGGATAGAAATGGGGGGCAGGAGTGAAAGAAGAAGAAAGAACTGCAACTAATGCAGCATGGGAGGAACCATGTTGGAAAGCTGTGCATATGCATATATGCATTTATCTAAAAGTCCTAACCACAACTGAAAAAGTTATGTTTGGGGGCTACTGCTCCTACCCGCCCCCACCAGCGTAGTCAATGGCCATGCTTATAGAGAGACTCTGGACTTCTAATCCCAAAAAGTAACCTTTCTCAGTTCTGTTCTTGATTTCACCAACCTAGGGAGTCATGGGCCTTAGAGAGTCTCTATTTACTTGAGCACAAAAAACGGCTAGCTCTATATCACCCTAAGTTTTGGGTTGATGATCAGATGAATTATAAATGGTATTTACTCTCAATGAAATTAAAAACAGTTTAAAACATTACATAGGAATACAGAAGTAAGGAAATCAGTATGGCTCTTACCTCCACTTTCCTTATTGGCAGCTTTCTGAAGAGTATCCAAACGCTGGGAAAGCTCAGGAAGTTTCATTCTCAGGAGGTCTCGGAACACAGCCATGTCAACACTCAGTGCTCGAAGGTTATTGACAAAATAGCTGTCAGGCAGCACTTTATCTATTAAATAAATCATGATCTGGAAAGAAAGTAGGAAGTTCTGACGACAATTTTTTTAATATATCAATTGCCTATTCACTCATATAAAGAATTTTAAGAGATTTATTTTTCCTTAACTTATAAGCAAAACTATGACCAAATATAGATTCTCATCAGCATTCTTGGGTAAAGAGAGCATACTGCATGCTTAACAAAATTAATAATTTCCTTTATCAGCCATCAAAAGCAAATGTGGATAGATGTAATTTGTCAGTAATTTTACTCACTTTTAAAGCATCTCCCTCATTGCCTTCCATCACTTCCAGGATAAGGGCAGCCAGGATGTTAAAACCTTGACAATAGCCTACAGATTTGTTCCACCTGGCATAAGCCAGTAAAACCCTTTTTAATACTACTCTGTCTTGCTCTGCCTCCTGGCCACAGTAAGAGCTACATCCAGTTCGATGAAGATCCTGAGGAAAGAAAAAGATAAAAAGTGAATAGAATGCTGGTATGTGGCTGTCATACTTTAGCAACATCCTAAGAAAGCATGACTCATTATAAAAGACATAATGCTCGGAAAGGTAGAGTGTATTAGAAAGAGAGGAAGGCTGTTTGCCAGATGGATAGACTCAATTAAGAAGGCCATGGACATCAGTCTGCAAAACCTAAGCAGGGCAGTAGAAGACAGGGGGTCTTGAAGATGTCTCATCCACAGGGTCACCATGAGTCAAAGTCAACTCAAGGGCAATTAACACACATGTGCACTTTCATTTTATTTTAATTTTATTTACTTAATTTGCATGCCAATTTTCTCCCAAAAGAGACGCAAGGCAGCTTTCATGACTTCCATTGTCTATTAAATTCACACATGTGCTACCATCTCAAACATGTGTTTCTAGAGTAGATTTAGTTTACACTATGAACTAGAACACCAGATTTAAAGATGAAAGATCCTGTTAGCATTTCATTGACATAACTCCACGTTATGCTGATAGTTGTACTTTTTACCTGTTTGTGAAAGGAAGTATCCAGTACCCCCTTACACAAGCAGTTCTTCATTCTCCTGTACCGTAAGTTGTCAGCTCCTCAAGGCCACTTTGAGGAGCTGGCACAACACTGAAATATTGTACTAGGTAAATTATCAGTTTACCTACAAGTCATATCAAAATCCATAATTTTGGCCCCAAACCTGCCCTTGATTTATACATGAGGTCAATTTATAGTCCAGTATATACAGTAATTAATTTGGTCCAAGCTTGCTAGATCATTTTAACTTTTCACTCTGTTAATGATCAAAGGTTTCAATGCCAAGCTGCCGTTATTTATCCCCATTTCTTCAAATATCTGCATGAAACATAGTTCTTTTCTCTGACAGCTTCTCTAGTTATAAAATTATTATCTGCTTCTACTGTCACTCTGAGTAGAAATTCAGACTCTGATCTAAACATGGATGAATCATCAGCAATCACCAGCCTCCAAAACTGGACTTGAACCATGACCTATTCACAAAGAAACTTTTAACAAGAGATCCCAACCCCCAACTCTGAAAACTCCAAAGCATTAACAACTTCTTCACCTGAATGCCCACAATTTCCATTGCTGGAAGAAGTCACTCAGTGAAGCAGGAGTAAATGAATACAATATTAAACTCCTAGGCAAGAGACTATACCTTTAAATTCAGTATTATTCAGGAAAGAGAAAGGACCAGAGCTGAGGAGCTTTAAAAAAGGCATAATTTGATGTTCAAGGCTAGTGTGAATAAGGTGCTTCTCTGGAGCTTTCTGGACTCCTGTAACTCCAGCCTTACCTATTTACCACTACTTTTTTACACACACAGGTGAACCATGTGGGCTTAGGCTCCTGCTCAAGTTCAAGACATAATCTCAATTAGAAGCTGCTTTTACATGTAATGTAAAATGTGTGTGTTCTCTACTAAGCCTAGGTTACTGAACTATGCCATGCATTACCATTATCTATTATATTTTTATTTTGTTGTTCCTCCAAGAATCTCTATGCACACACAGTTTTATTCTCATAACAAGTCTATAAGGTAGGTTGAGTTCATTGCTGGTGACTGCTCTCAAGTCACTAAATAAGGTACATGGCTGAAAGGGCATCTGAACCTAGACTGGTCTTCCCTAACCTAGCACATTCCAGATGTGTTGGGCTACAACATCCACCATCAGCTGAGCAAATGAATGGATGCCAAGTATCTGCAACTTATCTGGATAGTGCAGGTTAGAGAATACTGGTCAAATTTTCTCCATGTCTACACAGACAAGGAAATAAACACAGACATGCTTTATTCAATTTCACTCTCTGTTCTATTATATCTTAGATAAGCAAATGAATAAGAGAACCAGATATAAGAACACAGAATGGGGTGGGGAAACAAACCAACAATTTCTTTTTATTTCCCAAGAGTCATATTGCTTTGGAGGTTATAAACCATTAGTGATCAAGAAACAGAACAGATGCAATATTAATTATTAATGTTGCACAGTACAAATAAGATCTATAATTCAGAGCTACCAATTAAGAGCAATCTTTTCATACAGAACAGTAGTCAGGCAGATGCACAGCCTTGTTATTTCTAGACTAAAACTAGGTCACAGTTCTCACTATATTGTATGAATTTCTATTTTGTTCTGGTTTATTTTTATGCATTCTGTGTCTGGGCTACACCGTTTCAAGCTGTGGTGGGGTTTCATGATGGAATACTCTTCTACAGCCCTCAATTCCTGCCTATTTCTGGGGGAAAGGCTCTAGCCTCATTTCCTGCTCCAGTCATCCAAAATATATCCTCATTTGCAGTATAAAGTCATACAGTCCATATCCATACTTCCCTGCTCATTGAAAATAAAGCCTTGGGCACTGAGCATTTACTGTTGTACATCAAATCTGAGCAATCATACCCATGTAAGACTTGAATATAGACTGAACATAGTTTATGTGCAATTATTTAAAAACATTGGGTGGAGATTGGTATAGCAAACTGTGAGCCACTGGTTTTATAAACAAATCAGAGAAAGTTTGTACTGTGGTTCACAGAATTAGAAAGGACCTGAGTTCAGGATGCAACTACAGTATGTCTGGCAGGTTCCTGTCCAACTTCTACTTAAGTACATAGTACATCCAATTCTTCCTAATGTTTAAATGAAGTCTGTTTTAATGTAATTTCCACCAGCTGGTTCTACTTCTGCCCCCTGGAGCAACAGAGAACAAGTCTGCTCCACTGAAAGCCGCACCACAAGGGCCCAGCGCGCACTCCAGAAGAATGGGGTGCATGCCAATGGTGTGCGTGCGCCACTGCACCAATATGTGCCATGGGCGCGAGCCCCATTAGTTCCTATGGGGCTTCAGCATACGCTGGTTTGCCCTTATGCGAAGGGATCTGGAATGGATCCCCACGTAAGAGGATTGTGCACTGTATTCTACACAGTATTCTAGATAAGCCTAAAAATATTTGCTGAATATCATCCTGGTTGGGATTGTTTTACACATGCTAGTGAATTGGTATTTATTAAGTGGTCCTAAGACATGGCTTCGACATGTATGGCTATGACTGGAATCTTGTTGGTACACTACACCTATGTAACAAGCATGATGAAAGCATAGGTGATAGCAACAGCAGAAGCAAAAAGGCTGCAAGCACTGCAGCTATGAAGGAAGTAAGGAACTGGAAAAACAGTTTGCTTGAAGCTGGAAGATTTTGTTTGCCTTCCCTGGCTGGGCTGCATAACTATGAAAAAAGTGCAACTATAATGCAGTGCAACAGTAAGATTCCAATGTAAGTTTGCCACTTACCCTGGAGTAAGACCCATGAATGTAATGGATTTATTTCTAAGTAGGTATGTAAAGAGTTGTTCTGTAAGATTGTCTTAGGAATGCAGAAAAATGTGCATTTCAATGAAGTATAATATATATCTAAAGATATGATATTGTATTTCAAGGAAATTTGTGTCATTTCAGAAGCCTTCATGGTACTTTCCCTGAAAGTCAACTTTTAGTTAGGATTAATATACAGCACAACACTATTTTCCATAGATTATTGTGTTACATGTTCCGTTTACCTTGCCACCTATTATTAAGTGATTCACACATTCTGGGTAACGCTATCTGACACATTGTGGAATTTAGGATTAAGTACACTGTTAACAGAAATAAAAATGAAGGAAAGGATGAATCATGTGGAGGACAAAATCAGGTTGGAACACTATTGAAACAATTATGAGAAATTTTAGCCTTTGGACAAAAGAATCATTTATTTGGTGATCAATGAGTAATATAAATCTAATTTACAGCAGACAAGTAGCAATGTTTTATATTTATTATACAACGAGAAAGAATTCAATAAGTAAATTAGTAAATTTTGGACTACCTTTACAATCTGAATACCCATGGAGTCATCATCAGGATTACTTCTGTCATTGAAAGTGAAGCGCATTGTTTTGTCCCAGTCAATTGCTATACTCCTCAAGTAGTGATCTGCTAAAGTGAGCCAGACCTTAAAAGAAATACCCCCACAAAACATAACATATTACATTCCTCCTTGAAATAGAAAATTATACATAAATATATACAAAAAATAATCTGCAGATTAGTATGTCCCCATATCAATCCCACACATTATATAAATCTAAGTTTTGTTCAAGTGTTCATCAAAAACCCGTTGAAACAGAGGAGGAAGAGGTGAAGTACATGGAAGTCCCACATTATGTACAAACCAAGCACAGGTTGAGTTTGAAGTGGGTCTTCTAGCACATTTAGATTAACTATGAAATCTGAAATTGAAAGCTTTCAGGGTTGGCATCCATAGATTTTTGTGGGTTTTTCAGGCTATGTCAGGAATAAACTCTTCTAGAACATGGCCACATAACCCGAAAAAACCACAAATAACTATGCAGTCATCTGGAGGTTTCCAGGTGCATCCAAATGAACACATTTACAAATCCTTTTTAAATTTTAGACAATGATCTGAAGAGAAACCTTTACATATGGTCTTGCATACACGCCTCCTGTCTCAGTTTTAACCTTCACGTGTTATGGCAGATGCTTCATCATGGTCATAAAAAGACCATTTCCAGCCATATAAGCCTGTCATAAATTTGAGATCTTCAGAGGAGGTCCTGTTGCATGTCCCAACACCTCATGGTTAGGTTGGTGAGCTTTTCTGTTGCAGTGTCTCAACTGTGGAACCCCCTACCCAATGTTAACACACCCTTCATCCCTGGACCATATATGGGACTCTTCATATTTTTCATATACTGTAGAGCCAAGCATGTTTCAGTGTTTGAAACACAGGAAAATTTCCTATTGGAAAGAAACATGGACCCAAAGACATATGGAGGACCTAGGTAATAAAGGTTAAATGGGTGTGCTGATCACTTCATCCTCTCACAGGCTTTCTGCATATCCTTTTGCATGGAGAGATAAAAGAATTCTCATTGCACCAAGGCTAGTGAGCCAGTTTCTCCTACCTATCCCCTGCTGTGTTCCCTGCCAACTTCCCTATCCACCTACATTAGGATTGTCCTAATCCAATCATTGTTTTGTTAAAGCCATCACTCATTCCAGAATCCAACTGTTGGTTCTGTGTGAAGACTATCCAATTCTTTTCCACTGCAAGATATCACCAAATATCCCCCAAGGCTAGAAATCAGGTATCAGTTCCAGCTTTAGCCTCATGTGTGCACAAAGGGTCTCCTTCACTTGCTGTGTCACCCTCAGCCACTGCCTGATCCACACCCTGCCTTCCATGGAATCTTTTATCAGTAAATAGCACTGCTCTGCAACCCTTAGCCTCTGCTATTGAATTTCCATACCTCCATTTTGGTCAACTATGTATGGTGTGTCTGTTTCAATTACTGTCATGTATGTGAGTCATACTTTGCCTATTTAAAAATAAAACATTTTATTCATTAAACCTGGAGTCCAGCCAGTTAGCACCTGTATTCATAGGCAAAACAATCCTCAGATTACCCAACCTTTTGTAAGCATCCTTTGAGCTAAGCAATTTCCCAAATATTTAAAAGCCACTGACACAGTTGGTGGGGATCCCAACTCCACCTCTCCATCTTTTAACACCAACAAAGTTAGTCTGGCCCCATCTCTTTTAGGCTTCCAGTGGGCAGTCAAAAGAGTGCTGTTCCACATGGCATTCAGTGTTTGAAACTGCTGTTAACTGTTTTAAAACTGGATTTTAGGATAATTTTTACACTGCTTTTAGAAGTTTTTAAAGAGTGTTTTAATGTGTTTTTAAAATATTTTTATCTCTATACTGTTCTAATTTTTTTTAATTCATCACCTTGGGAGCTGGGAGGTGATACAGAAATACTATCTATCTATCTATCTATCTATCTATCTATACAGTTGCACAGTTATTGGACCAATATTGGACCAAATCCTTTTCAGACATGCAGACTGAGTACATTCTCTCCACTAAGGATCTGGCCTACCAGATTCATAGCCAACAGCAAGTGGGTTTATATCAGCAATGGCTAGCTTTCTGTAGATGCTAGCACCACTTTGGCATAAAGACACTTTTCATTTTTGCACTAGCACCTTCAGATGAAGCTGGTCACTATGAAATTGTTACAGGTTCTCTCTCAAAGTTAGCAGGAAGCACTTAATTTAAAACTGCAAAGTTTGATCTAATAGGTAAGGTTATGTATATTTAAATCCACAGATCAGACACAGCACAATGCATTTTGTGAAGAGTACAGTCTACGTACCTTTCTCCTCCACTCCTTTGGTATTCCTGTTGGAAGTCTAGCCACTGCTTTAAGTGCATCATGCCACTGAAACCAACCATCCAAATAGTATTACATTATTCCAATTCAGAAAAACCATTATTCCAATTCAGAAAAACCATTAGACATATAGTATTTTATTAGAGTGCATTACTGATTTATTACATTTATCATAAACTATTTTGAGAGGTAGCACTGATATACAATACAGGATTATCCAAGTACATGTGCAGAACAGAGAAAAAAGAAAAATAATTTGCAGTTTAATATTGCATCATATAAAGTAAATTTTAAGTAGAGAGAAAATAATTATAGCTACCCTAACATACAGAGTGTGCAACTCTAGCAAAGAAGCAAACCACGGGATTTCCAAACAAAACTGCAACAAAGTTATTTACTGGGAAAATTAATATAGGTTCATCAGGATAACAGAATACATTTCTGCCATGTAGGTCAATGCAGATTTGAAATAATTATTTTCTCATGCATTCAGAATACATTATATAAACTTGTATAGATGTTGAAAATCAACACGTTACCTGCTGAAAACCATGCTGACCTAAAGATGGCTCAAGTGTAAACTTCAACTTTGTGTCAACTCCTATGCAGTAAAAATAAAACAAAACCTCAATTACTAAAATATTGATTTAGGAACTGAAGAAACATTACAATGGATAAGCATGAACACTTTGAATGCCCCAAAACATCAAAATATAGTGTGACGTTAATACTTTTTTGTATACATGACTGGATATCACTTTAGGTTAGAAGTCACTTTACAAAGTAAGTAGAGTTATTTTAAATTCTAAAACAAAAGGAGATGTTCCATTCCTGTGTAACACACTACCTTTACACAAAAAGAAACCTCTTTAATTCAACAGAGAACTTGTTCCCCTCTTTCATTCAAACAAACAGCACACCAGGTCAGTTTAGGGAATGGGAGATCTCTGTGCAGCACTCATACTCAGATCCTCCTATGACTTGTTCAAAATATAGCGAATGACAACGGTCAAATAGATGAGGACAATAGAGACTTATTATTTCCTGCAGTCAACTATTGCACTGGAAGTGTTCCCATATAAAGGGTGAGAGGCAGCACTTTCTAGGTACTTTCACATGAAAGCACTGCACCACTACAAGGAAGGTTTGAACTCTAGTCATTTAAGAATACTCAGGACCCATCCATCACTATTAAAAATATACACTATCCAATTCTGCTTAAAGAAAATATTTAATCTCTTATTCAGAACAAAAGCTCTAGAAATGTGTGTAATAATTGCTCACAAATATTATGTTCAATTCCATGTATTTCAGCTATTTTTTTCACTGCAATTTTTCCTTACAGCTACCAGTACCATAGGTCGGGTGATCACCTGGTTTATATGTATTGTTGCTTTGTGAAGCACACTTCACAAGTACTACTACAATTATTTTTAACTACTTTTCAAGATGTAGTAATCAATTATGGCAGTTTATAAGAAAAAGCAATTATTAAGAAGTAGTATGATTCAGCAATTTCTTTTTCTGCTATAAAAGAAATAGCTAGCTAGAAATTATTCTGATTAGACAGTTTCCTCTCTAACATACACTAGCTTTGTTGAATTCTCTAATTAGTTTCCCTCTGAAAGATTTTCACTTGTAGTGGAAGATGACAATAAGATAAGGCACATGTAAAACAGAACTCTGTTGAGTAGAGTAACACACTATTCAGATGTGGCAGCAAAAATCCTATTTATAATTAGAAAATGTTTCCATGTGACATAAAGATTTAAAAAAAAAAGAATTGAACAACATTATGAAGAAGGAAATGATAGGGGCACTATGTAAAGAAGATGGTGAAATGCGAACAGGGGACAGACAAAAGGCGGTGGTGTTCTCCCAAAATGAGAACAATGCTTGACCTGGAGAAAATTAAGCAGAGACGGCAGTAGGGAAAATGCAGGACAGAATAGGTAATGAAGTAGTGCAGGAATACCTGGCTACTCTAAATGAATTCAAGTCTCATATGAAATACATCCAAGAGTTTTGAAAGAACTAGCAGAGGTAATCTCAGAACCATTTTATGCCAATAATCTTTGAGAATTCCTGGACAACAGAAGAAGTCCCAATAGATTGTAGCAGGACAAATATTGTCCCCCATCTTCAAAAAGTGAAAAAAGAGGTCCCAAACAATTACCACCCAATTAGCCTGATATCAATACCAAGAAAGATTCTAGAGCAGATCATTAAACAGTCTGTAATAACTTAGAAGAAATGCTGTGATCATGAAAAGTCAACATGGGTTTCTCAAAAACAAGTCATAACAGACTAATTTTATCCCTTTTTTGATAGCGTTACAAGCCTGTTAGATAAAGAGAATGCTGTGGATTAGTGTATTTTCCAAACAACCTAGCAAAATGTGGGCTAGACAATGCTACTGTTAGGTGATTTGTAATTGGTTGACCAATTGAATCCAAAGGGTGCTCATTAATGGCCCCTCTTCATCCTGGAGAGAAGTGACTAGCAGGGTGCCACAGGGCTCTGTCCTGAACAGCCCAGTGATGTTCAACATCTTTGCAAATAACTAGGCTAATATAATAGAGAGCATGCTTATCAAAGTTGCGGATGACACCGAACTAGGAGGGATAGCTAATACCACAGAGGAAAGGATCCGAATTCAAAATGACCTTAACAGATTAGAAGACTGGGCCAAAACTAACAAAATGAATTTCAATAAACAGAAAGGTAAGATACTACATTCAGACGGGGGGGGGGGGGGGGGGAGAAATATATAGATGTACAATGGGTGACATCTGGCTTGACAACAATACATGTGAAAGGGGTCTAGGAGTCCTAGTAGACCACAAGCTCAACTTGACAGTATGATATACTGTAGCAGCTCAAAAAGGGAATGTGATGCTAGCCTGGATCAATAGGAGTATAGTGTCTAGCTTAAGGGAAGTAATACAGTGGGCCCTTGTTATCC
This sequence comes from Sceloporus undulatus, assembly GCF_019175285.1. Classification (NCBI taxonomy): domain Eukaryota; kingdom Metazoa; phylum Chordata; class Lepidosauria; order Squamata; family Phrynosomatidae; genus Sceloporus; species Sceloporus undulatus. Next base: position 58,992,059 of record NC_056526.1, read on the forward strand.
ACTGTTGTTTGGTTCCAGGTCCCACCCCCACCCCCATGGATACTCAAATCCATGGATGCGCCAATCCTATTAAATACAATGGCTGAATAAAATAGTGTCCCTTACATAAAATGGCAAAAACAAGGTTTATATATTGGAGGGAATTTCTATATTTTTAAACAATTTTCAAACCATAGATGGTTGACTCCATGGATAAAGAATCTGTGGATACAGAGGTCCGACTGTAGTACCACTATTCTGCTTTGGTCAGACCTCACTTGAACTACTGTGTCCACTTTTGGGCACTACAATTAAGGAAAGATATTGGCATGCTGGAAGATGTTCAGAAGAGGGTGACCAAAAATGGTGCAAGGTCTGGAAGCCATGCCATATGGGAAGTGGCTTAGGGAGCTGTGTATGCTTAGCCTGAAGAAGAGAAGGTTAAGAGGTGGCATGATAGCCATGTTTAAATATTTAAAAGGATGTCATATTGAATAAGGATCAAGCTTGTTTTCTGCTGCTCCAGACTAGGACATGGAGTAACAGATTCAAACTAAAGGAAAAAAGATTCCACCTAAACATTAGGAAGAGCTAATGTTCCTGAGTGTAAGAGCAGTTTGACAGTAGAATATGCTGCTTCTGAGTGTGGTGGAGTCTCCTTCTTTGGTTGACCATTTGTCAAGGAGTGCTTTGATTGTGTGTTCCTGCATGGCAGGGGGTTGGACTGGATGGCCCTTGTGGTCTCTTCCAGCTCTATGATTCTAGGAAGGTTGCTATTTAAATGTACATTTTCAACCAAATCAGTATTTATGATGCAATTCCCTGCAGGTTTACTGAAAATCAAAGTCCCACATTTACAATTCAGTAAATGCTACTGAATTCCCAGGGCCTTATTTCCAGCTAACAGGATATAAGTCTGCAATCTCATTGGTTAGGAACTGGAGAAAATATAAATTAAAAAATAGAGATTTAACAAACATCACAATTATGTATTTTTAATGTAAAACACAGTAAGCAAAATAAAATATTTCCAAGTAGAACACTATGACATCTAAACACCATCTGTTTTTTCCCCCAGAATTAATTTCCCTTTTGAAGCCGGTTGTAATCTAAGCTACATACATAACGTAGGTAGACAGTTTATTAATATTTACTTTTAAGGAAGAGAACTTGGGTTTTTTTTTTTATTCATTCAGTTTTTTTCTTCATTCGGGCCTGAATATTCACACTGACCTTAAGAACAATGGAACATCTGCTCTCATGAAAGCTTCAATGGGGGGAAAATAAGCAAACTATTTGCATAATATGTGCTCTAAAAACTGTATATTACAAAGGTACTTTAGGGCTCTTCTTCATAATGAATGCTGCTGTCCAAAACTAAGGTGCTGAAACAACATCATCTGAAATTCTGAGCATAGTAATATCTAATATAACCAAGTCTTCTATCAGGTTAAAGATTAATTTATCATGAGAAAAGCCACCAGCTCCACTTAGAAGTTGCCATAATAAATGTGTCAGGTTTTTGCTGCAAAAGAAACAAAGCCAACCCCTCTGAGAAAAATATTTGATGCACCAAACACACTAGGTCATGATTTTTTAAATGAAATTAAATGAGAAAATGCTGCACTGCCTAAAGTACACTAAGAGCTGAGGAAATAATACATAAGGTGCAATAATGCATACGCATGATTATGGCCTAGTGTTTTCATCACCACCCAAACTAATTTACAGAACACACAGTGTTTACAAAATAAGCTTTATGTCTTGAAATACTGTGTTCCCTAGAAGCAGTAGAAAACCCATACAGCATACCAATTGTCCTCCTTAGAATTGCAGAAAACCTTAAGCATACGAAATTCATATAAAAAGGGTTTTTGAAAGAAACCTCTGGTTCAAGGACATTGGGAGGGCCACATAGTTTCTACCCCTATAATAAAAGGATGGCTAAAAATACCATTTCCTAGAGAAATTACATAATAGTGGTTTGGGTGTTGGACAATGACTCCGGAGACCATGGTTTTATTCCCAGCTTGGCTGTGAAGCCCACATCACATGCTCTCAGCCTCAGGGGAAGGCAGTGGCAAACCTCCTCTGAACAAATTTTGCCAGGAAACCCCCATGATAAGTCCTAAGGTCACCATAAGTCAGAAACGACATGAAGGCACGCAACAACAACAACAAGATAATTGTCTGATTTTATATGTTAAGCTGCATGATACCGCAAGGAATCAACCTAACTGTACCAGACTGAAGAAAAGAAATAGTGTTCCATATCAGCTTCTTCAGTGCAAGGCATATGGTACTGAAAGAAAGCAAATTAATAAAGATGCCATAGCTCCTCTCCAGTATAGGTCCATTCCAGTGAGGCCATCACTACTATTGAACTATATGTACCGGACTGAGGTCTTGTGGTTGCAAATTCTGATGTACATAGCTTTAAATCTTTGTTTAAACAGATTATGTTTTAACATATTTTTGTATGTTTGAATATTTTGATTATTTTAAACTGTTCTAACATGTCTGTTTTAATTTTACTTGTAAGCCACCTTGACATGTTTTTGATGCATAGTGGGGTATAAATTTTCAATTAGTGATTAATTAATTAATTAATTTCCTTGTAAGACCAGCGGTATGGTCTGCTTTCTCTTCCATTTCACCAATATTAATATGCTTTTAAGCTGTTTAAATGATTCCTTCTTCTAAATTTAAGTATTCTAAATTGTTAATAGTTTTATCTGCATGTCACGCTGAAATCTTGTGATATAGGGTGGGATATAAACATATTAATAAATAAATAATAGCTATTTAACGTATCTGATTCACATGCCCACAGTATGTTTACAAATTGCTGTCTGTACCTTCTACGTCTTCCACAAATATATCCTCTCTTCAGCAAGATAATAAGGCTGGGTTCCCTGAAGGAGGTTTACGTTCCCAATGAGAACTGAGGTATTTTTTTCCAACAGGCCTACCCCCCCATACAGTTCTTTCAAGTGCATGTCAAGGGTTTTTGAATTGCCTTATACATTGCAAAAATCTACTTCTGCACATTAGCCTTGTTTTCCAGGGTTCCCTTTATTCTAATAAATGGTAATTAAAGTAGTACAGATGACTATGCATCACTATACATTCAGACCCCCCCCCCACATTTGCTGGGGTTAGGAGCCCAGGAGCCCTGTGAAATGTGGAAAAAGCACAAATAACAAAAACACCATGTTTTTACCTGATTCTCTAGGTCCTCCAATGCAACTCTGCCAGACACTGACCACAGAATTGTGCTGGAGGAGCTATAAATGCCTAGTGGAGTGATCTCTCTAGGAATCTCTAGGTCCTTCAGTGCGACCTTTGCTTAAAGTTGACCGTAGAGTTGAGCTGGAGGACCTAGATATTCCTAGAGAGAACATATAAATAAAATCTGTAAATAATCAAATTCACAAAAGTCAAAGCCACAAATGTGGAGGGACGGGTGTATATTGTCTATTATGAAATTGGATCAATATGTAGAGAGATCCTGTAGCACCCGTTGAGACTGACTGAAAGAAAGATAGTTGGCAGCATTTTATAATAATGATAATGTAGAGAGATCTTGTAACACCTTTGAGATTCACTGAAAGAAAAGGTTGGCAGCATGAGCTTTTGTAGACTTCAGTCTACTTCCTCAGATACATTTGGATATAATAATAATAATACTGCTTCCTCCGTCATTATTGCAATCGTGCTATTCTGGCACCAGAGCTCTCTGACAGAGGAGGCTAAATGTCTCACGAAACCACACTTCCCAGGGTCCCTAGCATTGAGCCAGGGCAGTTAAAGCATCCTCAAATTGGATTATTCTTGTTTTGGACCTCTGGAGCTGAAGATGCTCCTGCCAAGAGGCCTCTTGTGATAAAGTTGTCCAATGCTGTGCTGCCTGAAGCAGCCTTGCAGAACAGCCGTAGTAACAACAGCAGGAGGAGGAGGAGTAGCAAGAGCAGCAGCCATTTGCTAAGAGGCCCTCCCTGTTCCATGCTCACTCTTCCCATGAGCTCCAGACACGCGTTCTCCCTGAGGAAGAGGTTCCTTACCCAAAGGCTTCGTCTCTGTCTCGCCTCCGCCATCCCAAGGGAGCACTTGGGAATGGAGCAAAGCAGCAGAAGCACAAGAAGCAGCATCCCTAGGCATTTGCTCAGCCACACGTCTCTCCACATCCCCCTCAGCTCCAGCTTATGGGCTTAAAGCTGGCCTGGAGTTAAGCCTGGCTAAAGGGAGCTGAGCCAAGCCACCCTCAGCCTGCCCCACTGACAGATAGAGAGAGAGCCTCTTTTAAACAAAGGCGGGAAAACAGCAGAGCCAGGCCACTTTGGGCCTAGCAAAGCCAAAGGTCCCTCTCGCCTCAAAGGAGGACCCCAAAATGGAGGACCCTCAAAGGAAATGGGGGGCCAAAGCTGAAAAACACTCATAAAAATATGAAGTTTGGATTCAACCATTCTAATTCTTCAACTGATTTAAGCTTGGGGAGGATTGTAATACAAATATATTGTATTTACAAATGTATTGTATGTAGCATGTAATACCAATGCATTGTATTGTTATTTTTTTAATGTTGTAAGCTGCCTTGATTGTTTCATTACAAAAAGTGGGGTATCAATAAAAGTTTTATTTATTACTATCTATTATTTTATTTTCTCCTGGCTCTCCCACCCCACCCGGTAGATCCTTGTATATCAGGGGTAGGCAACTTTTTGAGCCGGGGGCCGGGTTCCTGTCCCTCAACAACTGGGGGCCGAAGCCAAAAAATAAATAATAAATAATTTGTTTAAAAATTAAATATATAAATAAACCAGACAAAGTAGGACAAAATTTTCAAATGGAAGACACTTTTTAAAAAAAAATGGAGGACACATGAAAAAATTTGCTGATTTTTAAAAAAATGTTAATATAAATGCATGTTTTTGAGGCTTCTATAGACAATTGCCCCCCAAAGGTCCCGGCGGCAATCGGCGGCAGGACCGGGCTGGGGCCGGTCCCAAGGCCTCGCCGGGCCGCATCCGGCCCGCGGACCGCAGGTTGCCTACCCCTGCTGTATATCAACTGTGTGCTTACAGCTGTCTGCTGTTTGGATGTGTAATGTTTTATTGTTTAATAAAATATATGAAATTTGTGTATTTGTTCGTATATATTGTTTGCTTGTTTGTTGTGCAGCAAGAGGAATGTATGGGTGGTTTTTTTTAATGTATGGGATTATTTATAAATGTGTTTCCAAACTAATAAAAATTATTTCAAAAAAAGTTAATAAAAATGTGTAAACCCAGGCTTCATGGGCTGCAGCCCCACACTACAAAAATAGAGAATAGCAATAGTGTTATTCCCAGGATAGAAGTAGTATAAGAACTGTACTTGCTATTGAAATAATCCAGTTGAACCCCGCTTTAACAGCCAGGGCTCCCATATAATCCTAGGGATAATAGTTTTGTGAGCCTTGTGGAGTTGAAAGCTTTCATGGCATGGCCATCTGTCAGGTATGCTTTGATTGAGAGTTCCTGCATGGCAGGGGGTTGGACTGGATGGCCCTTGGGGTCTCTTCTAATTCTATGATTCGTACGTAGTTTTTGTGGGTTTTTCAGGCTATGAGGCCGTGTTCTAGAAGAGTTTTTTCCTGACGTTTCATCGCCCGAAAAACCCACAAAATACCTATTTGTGAGCCTTCTCTGTCAGAGGGAGAAAGCTCTGGTGCTGCTGCCACAACATTCCCATGACTGAGAGAAGGAGGATTCATTTGAACATTTCTATTGTCAGCTTTTCCCTTTTGCAATAGCCCATTTATATTCTATACTTAAACTGTCCTCCCCTTTGCAGTTGTCATCATCATCATCATCATCATTCTTTAAGACCTATCTTGGTTACCCTGGGTTTATAAAGGTGCAGATGCAACCCTTAGGTCCTGCTCAAAATGGAGGGCTGGTTTTTGTTGTTGTTTTGTTGGACCTTCCTCCTGGGGAAACTGGGAGGCAAGGCAGGAATAAAGAAGGAGGCCTGGTGACCCTGGCTCTCAGCCCTCCCATCCCAGCCTCCTCTCCCCAACGGGAAGGTTTCAAGGGGGGATGCTCCAGTTTAAGTGCCCTCTACCCACCGGGCTCCAAGGTGCAGAGCAGGCGAGGCGCAGTCCGGGAGATGCAGCTGCGCTTCTTCAAGACGTTGCTGAGGATGGTGCCCACTCCTCCTCCTCCTGCAGCAGCTCCGGAGCTGGGCCTTTTGAGGCCCCTTCCCGGGCGCCTCAGGGAGCTGGCCAGCCTCTCCTGCCTCATGGGTCCCTTCTGCTCTCCGGAGCCAACCTTGGAGCATCCACTTGCGCTGCAGCTCCAACGGTGCAACGCCTCCAAGCCAGGCTCCAAAGGTCTGCTTGGCTGGGAGGGAAAGCTGCATCCAAAGAGGCCAGGAAGGTGAGGGGGAGAAGGTGGTCTCCTCTCCTTGCTCTCTCCCCTTGCAGCCCACAAGCCAAGCAGCACCAGGTCCCCCTTTCCTTGCACCCGGTCCTTCAGGCTTCCTCCTCCTCCTCCTTCTCTGCTAACAGCAGGAAAGCAGCTCGGCTGCAATGCATCATCATCATCATCATCATCCTCCCCATCCTCCTCCTCCCCATCTTGCTGGACGACTGAGGAGGAAAGAGAAAAGACTGAGCCAGGGCTGCCAGACAAAGGGAGGGAGGGAGGGAGGGAGGCGCTTGCGGAGGGGGACCCCAGCCTGCCTTCCCCGCCCTGCAATACAATAGCCTCCTTGGAAGAGACCTCCAGGGCCTCCCTGCAGAAGCTCACGCTCTTAAAGTCCCAACACACACTGCAGCTTGACACCACTCTAACTGCCCTGGTTCAGTGCTATTGAATCCAGGAAAGGTGGTTGATTGGGGCACAAGAGAAGACTAGAGAGAAAGCTAAAGGTCTCGCAAAACTACAGTTCCCAGAATGCCCCAGCACTGAGCCGGGGGAGTTAAAAAGGTCTCAAACTGGATTATTTCTGCAGGGCATTTTGGCCCTTAATCTGGATTTGTTGTTGTTAACTGCCCTCGAGTCAATCTCAACTCATGGCGACCCTACGGACGAGACATCTCCAAGATCCCCTGTCCTCCACTGCTCTGCTTCATTCCTTCAACTTCCTTAATAAAGTCCATCCATCTCTTCTCTTCCTCCTTCCTTCCATATTTCCCAGCATTATTGTCTTTTCCCATGAGTCCTTCCTTCTCGTGATGTGTCCGAAGTACAATGGCCTCCATTTGGTCATCTTGAGTCATCCAGGGAGGTTTCTGGCTTGATCTGCTCTGGAACCCTTTGGTTTGTCCCTTTGGCTGTCCATGGGGTCCTCAGCACTCTTCTCCAATACCACATCTCCAAGGAATGGATTTTCTTCCTATCTTCTTTCTTAACTCAACAGCTCTCACATCCATGACATGGTCATAGGGAATATGATGGCCTGTATGATTCTAACTAATCTGGATAGCCTCTGTTTAAAAACCTCCAAAAGAGGAGGCTCCACACACAATATCTTCCACTGTCAAACAACTCTGACCATCAGGAAGTTCATCCTAATGTTGAGGTGGAATCTCTCTTCATGTAGCCTGCATCCATTCTTCAGGGTCTTATTCTCTGGAGCAGCAGAAAATAAGCTTGCTCCATCCTCAATATGACATCCTTTCAAATACTTATGCAGGGCTATCCTATCACTTCTAAACCGTCTCTTCTCCAGGCTAAACATTACATACCCAGTTCCCTAAGTTTCTCCTCATAGGGCATGGTTTCCAGACCCTTCCCCATTTTGGTCACCCTCCTTTGGACACACTACAGCTTGTCAACATCATTTTTGAATTGTGGTGCCCAGAACTGGACACAGTATTCCAGGTGAGGCCTGACCAAAGCACAATAGAGTGGCACCATTACATCTCTTGATCTAGACACTACTATTGATGCAGCGTAGAACTGCATTGGCCTTTTTAGCTTCAGCATCACACTGTTGGCTCATGTCCAGCTTGTGTTCTACTAGGACTCCTAGATTCCTTTCACATGTTGAAGAGAAAGGCCATTACCAACTCAAGTTTCAATTTAACACTTAGCAGTTTATCACACAAAGGGATCCAGAGTTTATACAGAAATAATCCAGAAAAAGCGTGTAATTACGTGGCACAATTTCAGACAATGTTGCACAAAGACTGCAGTTAAACCAGACATAAAGTAGGATTAATCCACATTTTTTAACTTTGGAACTTTAGTGAAAATGCATTTTTGAATTGGCTTATTTGCAAAATTGTGATGGTATGATCACCAAATTCACGTTATCTTCAGTATAACCCTTGTTTTTCTGGTTTTCCCACGGTTCTATGGGGCAGGATTGCTGCCGGTAGTGCCTTGGAGAAAGAGCTGCTGCCTTCCCCTCCTCCCGCCCCGGTCACGTCTGGTTTTAATATGTGGTTATTTTGCTTTTGAAAAGGGAGGTTAGGCACAGCATTGCCCATTCCTCAGGGATACAGCGTTTGGTGGGACTTGATGTTGGCTGGCAGAATGTGTGCAAACATGTTTTGGTTTCTGAAACCATTTATTTCCTGGAACAGCACTATGTATACACGTAGTATCTTTCTATGTATACACACACACACACACACACACACACAGAGTCTAATAGGGAGGTAGATAAAGGTACCTTTGTATGTGTATAAAGGTAAATAAAGGAGATAGATAAAGGCAGCTTTATATGTCTCCAGCCTGCTCGCAATTCTGGCATAGATTGCCTTGTTGAGGTGGGAGAAGGACCCATAATGTTCTCTAGGTGCCTGCTCCTTCCCAAAAGCCCCATGAGGCACTGGACCTCAGGGGCAGTCCGAAGCTCTCATGTCCTAAGTGTCACAAAAGGAGGTAGAAGCTGTGGTGCTCCATGATTTCTTGCTATGGGACAACTACCCCTCCGTTTGTGGACATGTGCAATACGCCCAATTCTCCTTTATTTCTACTTTATCTCTGCTGTAAACATCGCTGAATATGAAATGCAACTTTGGTCAACCCCCACCCCCTATTTTCATGTTATTACACGTGGAACACAAATGTGTGTGATCCTCATTTGCAAAATTGCATGTAATTTCCCCTTTATTTGCAGGATGGTTTAACTTTGCTTTAATGTCTCTTTAATACTGAAATTAGCCCCAGTGGCTTGAGTGACCCTGGAGACCAGTGTTCAATTCCTAGCTCAGCCATGAAGCCCCTGGGTGACCATTGGGCAAGCCACACACTCTCAGCCTCAGGGGAAAGCAAGAGTGAACCAGCTCTAAACAAATCCTCACAGGAATCCTCATGATAGAATCGCCTTAAATCAGAAACAACTGGAAGGAACACAAACTATTCAACATTGTGTGGTACCTCTTTACCCAGTAGACACCTTATGTGCTACAGAGGTTTGGAGGATGCTGTAACAGAAAAACTGTTTCTGCTTGGATAAGCAGGCCATAATGAATTAAAAACCTCCCAATGCTTTTACTTCCAAACCTGCCTTAAACCCCACCACCGACATCTTTTTCTCATGGAGCATCCCATCCCTATTATCATTAAAAAATAAACTCATAGGGCATTCCACAGAAACAACTGTACTTGTTGTGTACCTTCAAGTCATTTCTGACTTATGGCAACTCTAAGGTGAACCTCTCAAGGGTTTTCTTAGCAAGTTGCTTCAGAGGGGGGTTGCCATGGCCATAATCTGAGGCTGAGGGCTGTGACTTGCCCCGTTGAGGTTCATGGCCAAGCTAGGCTTCGAACTCTATTCTCCAGGTCATAACCCAATGCTCAAACCATTACACCACTCTGGCTCTGCAATATGCAAAGGGACTTGTAGCACCATTGAGACTAACTGAAATAAAGACACTGGTAGCATGCGTTTTCACTGACTTGAGCCTACTTCCTCAGAGGCATGGGGTTTGTATTTGTGGTAGTGCTTAATGTAATCATACACTTAATGCAAAAACTGAAGAAGAGCAGCCACGTGTATGTATTACTTTAGAGATGTCTGACATTCTGAACAATATTACTTCCCCACTGTATGCCTCTTACATAGTTGGTACACACTGCCATAGTGTGAATGCATGTTCACTCCATGCAACTGGGAAAGTAGACCAAGCCTACAAAAGCTTATGCAACAACTTCTTTTACTCAGTCTCAAAGGTGCTACAAGATCCCTTTTCATATCTGATATAGTGAACTGAGTGTTGGTCTAGGACTCTGGAAGACAAGAATTCAGTTTCCTGCTTGGCAGTGGGAACCTACTGGGTGGCTTTGGGCAAACTGCATTCTCTCAGCCTACACAATGGCAAACCCCCTCTCAAGAACTCTTGCCAAGAAAATTTCATTTAACTTTAGAGACTCTAAGTCAGAAACATCCTGAAGACACAATGATCCATCCGCTTACTTTTCACAGCTATACATCAGCAACAAATACCTCCTATATATGATGTGGATTCAGTTTGTTGCCATCACATCACTGACAGAAGAATCTCCGTGTATTGCTCTAAACAAGGTGTGGCACATTTGCTAGGGAAAATGGTCTTAAAATCACAATCAGATTGCAGACTGATCTAAGAGGAGGATCATACCAGCACCACATTACATTCTTGGTTTGAGACTCCCATAATCTGTATTTGGGCTAGAGGTAAGTCCCATGCCTGAAGAGATTAAATATTATTGTTCTAGGCTAATATCTGCAGTGCCCCAGAATAATCACTATATTAATCACCAAATTCAGCTCACCTGATGATGCCTGTATCTCCACAATTACATCCCTGAATCAGTCATAGCTTTCTTGTGAGCCACCAAAAAGCTAAATGTATTCTCATTCTGGATACTTTTCTTTTCTCAACAGACATTCAAAATCTAGGACTGATGTTTCCTTCTGCCTCCTATCATGTCAAGGCAAAGCTCTTAAACTGATGGAGATTGTGAATTCAATGGAAATTGTTGGTTTGATACAGAGGAGGGGATCTGAGCTTTGCCTCAACATGTTGCTGTTGTTGTTGCTGTGTGTCTTTGAGTCCTTTCTGACTTATGGTGACCCTAAGGCGATCCTATTATAGGCTTTTTTTGGCAAATTTCCTTGGAAGAGGTTTGCCATTGTCTTCCTCTTAGGCAAACCCAGTGGGTTTACATGACTGAGCAGGGATTCGAACCCTGTTCTCCAGAGTCCTAGTCCAACACTCAAATGACTACAACACACTGACTTCAGGTGTTGTTCCACCTTCCAAAATTTCTCTCAGTGGCTCTGCTAGTTCCTAATTCTCAATAAATAAGGCAGCTTTGGTCATTTACAATAGGAAATGTATAACATTTTTGTGCTACACAGATATATAGCATCAATGCAGTGAAATAAACAGCAAAAGTTTTCTCTACTGCTTTCTACACAGTACTTTTTCCACAAGCCTGAAAAATAAATGGGTAACAGCTTCCCGGTACAAGCTGTTTACTTTGCTAGCATATTTTAAGAGAAAAGACCTTTTACTATCACCAATGTGAACAATATATCAGCTGTACAAACAGTGTATTTACATAAAAGCTGATGCTTGTGGTTTTTCTTAGTTTTACTGGGATGCATGCTTGTAAAACCCCTCAGATAAACATAGCTATTCATATGTAAACTGCATAATTAATGTTAGTTACAAAGGACACATTGTGTTCTTCTGATAAAAGGCGCACAAAGGATTGTTACATTTTACATATTTTATACAAAAAGTATTGTTATATATTTGTTAGGGTTTTGCTTCCCTGAACTAGCCAAAAACTATTTGTTGTTGTTAACTGCCCTTGAGTTGATCTCGACTCATGGCGACTCTATGGATGATACATCTCCAAGACCCTCTGTCCTCCACTGCTCTCCTTAATTCCTGCAACCCCATAAAACCCGTGACCTCCTTAGCAGAGTTCATCCATCTGGCATGTGGTCTTCCTCTCTTTCTCCTTCCCTCCACCTTCCCGGCATTATTGTCTTTTCCAATGAGTCCTTCCTTCTCATAAGGGACTTTATTGCATGGGCCTTGCAACAGGCCTGTTGCGTTCTAAAAAGGGGTCATTCTGGGGACGGAATGGGCCCCAGAACGCATCTTACCGCACTTTGGAATGCCACCACTGCCACCGGACATTCCAATCGCGGCTCACAACCATTCCAGGGGAGCGCAATTTCCAAGAACTGTTCCAAAGCATTCTCATCAATAAGCCAATTATCCTTGTCGGAGGCTTTCAAAAAGGCGACAAAGACCGTTTTCTTCCAGCAGGCCTTCCCAGACTGATCATATCCAGAATTAATTGACTCCACCCTCCTCACCACTTTCTCACTCACAGACTGTGCAATAATTTTGATGTATTGTTACATATATTTTAACTATGTTTTATTGTTTAATTTTAAACTGGGAGGGAGGGTTAGGCTAAGGTTCTGTGGGTTTATTGTTTTATCATTGTGTATCTATGTGTTGTTACCCGCCTCGATCCCCAAAACAGAAGAGGTGGGATATAAATAAATAGTTCATTCATTCATCTAACATATTTAACAGAAATAACTCAGATCCTTCCTTCAAGGCTGAGAGACTGTAACTTGCTTAAGGTCATCCAGTGGATTTCCATGGATAACTGGGGATTCAAACGCTGATCTGCAGAGTTATAGTCCAACTACCATTACACCATGCTGGCTCTCACAAGCAGCTTAGACACTTTGGATAAAGCTTTATTTCAAAATACTTTTATATTCTATGTTGCTCTTGAGTATGTATCTTGAACAGCTGGAACGGTGCTTTCTTACAGACTTAAATACTAAACAAAATATGAATACTTCTTTACTTTTATGAAAGGAAACATGTTCTGGCTAACTCACAAAAGCTACTTTAAGTAGTCCAGTCTATTGTCAGGAAACATTATACCATAAAAACAGGAAAGTGGAAGTGGAAAATACTTTTTATCTGTTTTTGCAGTTGCAACTTGTCAAATGTTTTAACACACTATTTGCTGCACATGCAATGCGAGATTGACTTGCTCTGTCACCTAAATGCAATTATTTGCTTAATAGGTGGCAAAACATTGCACTTGAAAATTAGGATGGCTAGTTTAATACATCTATAAAGCTTTGACAGATGAAATAAAGGTCTAACATCAAAGTCTAACAAAAGAATCAAAAGATGTAAATTAGAGCTATCCTTGTAATTTAACAACTCCAAAGTTACTTTACAGCACTGGTGTATTGTAACCATCAAAGTTACAGGAATTATGAACTCACCACATTTAATTGCTTAGTGGACTAGTTAGTGCTTCCTTTAAAAAATGTTTATTTGTTTGTTGGTTTAATTTTTATGCTACCTTTCTCCCAAAAAACAGACCCAAGGTGGCTCACAAATGTGGGAAAGAATGTGAGGTCGTCCCCACTAAAAGTAAATTTTCCAAGCTCTGCAGACCACATGATTTTCAGGAAGAAGGTTCCAGGTTCCATCTTCAATACCTTTAATAGAAAAGAATTGAGAAAATTCCTGTCTAAAACCCTAAGATGTTCTCCTGTCTCAATTTAGACAGTACATTGCTAGATGGACCAATAGTTTGATTCCACATAAAGACTCTAGTATTTCATTTTGACATATTGTTGTTGTAATGAAGATGACATTATTATTTTGACATTTTTGGTATCACAATTTTCCTGCAACATTTTTGGTGGCCATTTTCCTATTTTGAAATATTATGTCTCTATGTTGCAGCTTTCCATATCATAGCTTTATCCACATTTTGAAAGCTTTCCAAGACATATGTTCTGTGATCATGACATGACTAAGGGCCAGGTCACAGTAATTATGAGCTCTGTTCTGTGCAAACACACACAGAGTGGCATATCGTGTTGGCAGACTACACACTTTCCAATTCTACCATTCTGTGGGCACTAAGACTATAAGGATTTAACTGCAAGAACATATTATGTACAGCAACAATGAGCCAGGTCTCAGGAGACTTAGCACTGCTATCACTGTGACTGAACTACATCTAATAACGAATTCAAAACTGTATTTTTAACATCACCATGTATTAAAATTCAGACCATGACTTTAAGCTGCAGTGCAGTAACTGTTACTATTGTACTTCCTAACTCTCCATCAATCAGTGCATTGCTGGCACTAATTGCCAAACAGCTGTTCCCTGTGTGTTCCGTTTTCCTTTACAGCAAAGGCAATGTTTTCCTGCCACTGAGAACAAGAAATCTGTCATTTTCTGAAGTGAATGTTGCAAGTATTATTTCTAGAAGTATTACATTTAGTTAATTCTTATGTAAATTTCTCACACTTCAGAAAGCATACATGCAAATATTAAATATAATTTATATCAAATAATGAACATACAGCCTAGAGATGGACAACCAATTGCACAATATGTACAGTGCAGCAGGCTGTTGACTTACATTAAACTCATTGAAATGGGTCCTCATTCCCCCAAATCCTCCAGCGTTACTCGGGCTGTATGTATATTGCAGAATTAATGCAGTTTGACATCATTTAACTGCCATTGCTCAATGCTACAGAATAATGGGCTTTGTGGTTTTGTGACAGAGCTCTGATGCCGCAACAAAGTACAGATGCCAGGATTCCATAGGATGCAGCCATGACAGTTAAAGCAATGTCAAACTGCATTAATTCTGCAATGTGGCAGCAGTCTTAGTTAATTCTACACACTAGCTGTGCTGGTGATTACTTAGCTGGGTATATTCATGTTCATTTCTGACATATTGTTTCCTGCTGCTCCAACTATGGCCACGGAACTCACTGGATTTCCATGGGGCAGTCACTAACTCTCAAGCTAACCTACTTCAAAGGATTGCAAAGATACCACCTTGATCTCCTTGGCTTGAATCCTCTTAGAAGTTCCAGTTAGAGTAGACCCCCAGAATCAATGGAATTTACATATGTGTTAACCCAACATTCAATAATTACTACAATGGATATATTCTACATGGAAATACGAATAGGATTCAGGTTTTTGAAAGGAAAGGCAGAATATAAATGAAATAAATACATATTTTTATTTTCTGTTATTTCATACTAGCAAGAGATATTCAGCATCTATAGAAATGATGTTCATGATGACAGTTTGATTAATTAAAACAAAACATGCAATTGTTGTTGTTGTGTGCCTTCATGCCATTCCCAAGTTATGGCAACACTAAGACCAGTGTATGCAGGACTCAGAAGGCTGGGGGGGGGGGGGGCTGAGCATGGCCCCCACCTTGCTGCTGTAATGCCTCTCTAAGCCCCGCCACGATGAGGTGGGGGGAGTGCCATTTTGACCCTGCCTTCTGAAAACCTCCCTCAGAAGACCTGTCCCTCACATTGAGTGACACCTCAGGAGGGGACGCCACTGCTTAAGATGACCCTACCATAGGATTTTCTGACGCTGAGTGTGTGATTCGCCCAAGGTTACCCAGTAGGCTTTCATGGCTGAGTGGGGAATTCAACCCTGATCTCCAGAGTTGTGGTCCAGCCCCAAACCATTACACCACACCAACTCTTGGTTGAGATTATGGAATTCAGAACCCCCCAGGACTCACCCTCCAACAGTTTAAACCAATACAGTAGTTTGATTAATTAAAACAAACCATGCAATCACAGTGGCTATCAGCTTTTGTTGCATACTGCAAAAACAACGGAATCTAGAATCACTGTTTCCCTGGCAAATGAATGCCATGACCTTCACATAGCTTGGACATCTAGCTGAGTCCAGCTGAATTCTACACACAGGACTTGGGCAAGCATTTATAAAGCTTTGTTTGTGAAATTGGCATGGTAACCTAATCTGCATCAGGATATTGGCAGGGATGAACAATTGGTAGGGCTTACACAGTCCTCTAGAAAAGATAGTAATCATTATGTCACCCACACAAAGTTGGAGTATTAAATTTTGTGAAAAGAACACTATTGCTCCCACTTAGAGTTCAAGCAGTGGGTGGCAACAGTTAACAGTAAGTGCTGCTATGATTAACATGCAACAAAACGGAGATGTTTGAGACACAGAATTCTTCTAGAAAATGGTGGCCAAGGCCAAAGAATCACAAATCTAATTTTGGTCAGATGCAAAAGTTTTATCAAACAGAACCCCCACTGCCTCATAGGAAACTTCTTTTAAAACTGAAGCCTTTGAGCCTTCAAAAAAAATGGAATATGAAATAAGGCTAAGGCACTAGCACATATTTTAAGTTTCTCTTTGGATATTGGCTATATAGTCCCCTCTCCATTTTTGTGGACTTGAAGTCCACGCCCCTCACCTGTACGCAGGCGGCAAAGAGAGGGATAAAACAGAGCATGTGCCTGTGGGTGGGCACTGCCATTCAAGCCAATGGGGCTTCAATATAGGCGAATTTCCATTTTCACGGGGGTCAGGAATGGATCCCCTGCGAAAATGCCTGGGCGACTGTACATTATAAATACAGTTGCAAGGTTTAAAAGAGCCCATGTATTTATTTTTGTAACATTCCTTCTGTGACAAGTAAAAAAATAACTTCAAAAACTTGGTAAGTACACAATGACATTGAAAATAAGCTGAAGATCATTTGTGTCAGAGTTACAAAAAAATTACATTTTGCACTACAATTCACAAACTCTCTCAGCCAGCAAGGCTTAAATAAAGCTGTAGCCTAAGCTGTGGCACATCATTACAATTTCTTAATATTTACATATCAGGTAGAAACAAAACCATAGCACTTTGTACTTTTCCCTTAATATCAGAATCTCTTCTCATATGTAAAATTCTCCTCCTCCTTAAAAATAACCATGTTTTGGCATTCAAATTACACAATGTGGGAGATCGGAGACCAGCATACTAGATCTACACCATCAGTGAAGAGCAGGAGGCAGAGGTCTGTCTCAAGGAGCCTTCTTTACTTCTGTAGCCTGCTCACACAATTTAGAAGCATGGAAGTTCAGAATTCTGTGACCTTTAGGGAACAGGAGTGGTCTAACTGTTTGGGCAAACAGGGCACCTTGATATTTCCTTTACCAATCAGGTGCTCTATTCCCAAAGAGGTGCAAGGTATACTTAGACCTTGCATGGAAAGAAGTTGCAGAACAAACATTATGTACGGTAGTTGGCTACATTTCTGGTAAGCTCTCAGCTTTACCTCTGAGGAGCTTGTTCTCACTCTACTATGCCTAGTGGGCTTCAACCGCCACTGATAGAGAGCCACTTGCTTAGAGAAGGTTCCCCAATGCAAGTGTTTGCATCCAGTACGTGGAGGATAACAGAGTATGGCACATTGTCCCACTTTTCTTTGAATAATTTGATTCCGAAAATAAGGTTTTTGCAACCCATACCTAAAAGCTGAATTGGCACACATGTATCCTATCATCATCATCATCTCAGGTGTCTTTGTCATCACTTTCTTTCCTTTCCCTTTTCATTCTCCTCAGACAACTTCTCCAGTGCATCAAAATATCAGTCAGTTTATGTGAGTTATTGATTGCCAGGCACAGGGTCACTTTGCCCTAAGAGTTCTCAGAATACAGCAGTGTCACAATAGCAGAAACAGCAGCTTGATTTCCCTGCCAAAACACTGCACAAGAAACCACTCAGGGTAACAGGATGATGTGATTTACAGTCAAACAACATCTGGAGAACCACACATCCACCACCCGTCTTTAGAGCATTCCCATATTGTCCAGTCCTTGAAGTAAAAAATGAAGTCTAAATGTTTCCAGAATTGGAAGCTTTGACTGCAATATTGTAAAATCTGAAGCTTAGACTGGAATAAGCCCCAGTTTATGATTCTTACTTCCACACATAGGACTGTGCTGTACAAGATCCTAACCAACTATTTCACTTGAAAGCAGAGAATTTTCTCTGTCTTTTTCACCTGCTGATCAGAAAAAAAGAACCTTAATATCAATACCTAAAAATTTTCGTTGTAGCATAACTAATTTATTCTAAATAGCATGCACTTAAAAAATCAATTCAGTGCTGTGTTCATGCTATGTCATTTACTGTACCTGGATATAGTATAGTGCCGTGCTGCATGTTAATGGAAAAGATACAAGACAAAGAATGTTAGCTTTAGAAAGTTTCTGGAAACAATTTGTGTGGCATTTTAAACACAATAATGCTATAAACATAATTAAGTATACCTACTAACAACTTGCTACTAATACAGTCTACCTACACTGAATTGTATATTACTAATTAAGCACATATAGCAACCTATGGCATACTGCTAACATTTTAAGAAACTGTCATACTCCCTGGGTTATATCCCTCTGTGAGCACAATCTAGCCAAAGTGAAATCCTTTAAAAACTATTAAAATTAATGGTTAACCCTTTCTGAGTTGTACCAGATCTATTGATCTTGCAGTCATCTGATATTTGAGTTTTCCCTTTTTGTGGTGAATAATGGTTTGAGATCTTAACCTTTCTTAGCAGCTTATGATTTTAAACTTTCAATATATTGCTGAAAACACAGATGAAGCTGAATTTGTAGTCGTTTCAAATATATTATTTTATTGTTTTATAATGAAATCCAAGACAAGTCTACTCAGAAATAAGCCCCACTGAGTTCAATGGAACTTACACCCAAATAAATCTGCATATCGTTGCACAGTGGCATCGCTAGGGTTGGTGTCACCCAGTGCACTAATTCATGGTGTCATCTCCCGATTGACCTCCTCCCATACCACACCATACAGAACCTTTAGTAATGGTTTTTGTAATAATGTTGCTCATAAATCATAATGTGGGTACAGTATATCACTGAATGTAATGGAAATAGTTGTGACATAAACAACTAACAAAATTAAAATTATAACTTTTTATTACAGTATCATACACAACTAAATGTATTTACATGTACATAGTTTTATGTGGTATAAGTGAAAATTAGGTAAGATGTGATGTTTTTAAAGAAAATTTTAAAATATTTAAAATATACAGTATTTGATTTTTGATTTTTTTAAAAAAATATTAAATTTTAAAATTTTAGTTTATTTTTTTTAAAAAAGCAGGAGCTTCTCCTTTCTTTTCCGACTGAGCCTCGCCCCACTCACACCATCTCTTCAGCATTTTAAAGGTTCACAGGTGGATGCCACAGCCCATTTCTGCCAAACAACAGATGTTTGGGGAGCAGTAGAGTAACCCCCCCATTAAGGCGTCAACTGGTGCAGTCCGTATTCCCCACACACCCCTTGTGACACCCCTGCATTGCAGTTTTAAACATTGTTTCAGTTTGAATTGAATTTTACCTTAATAATTACAATTTGAAGTGCAAAATCAAAACTGGTTAAACAAATAAATATACAATCTGATCCTACATATGTTTACTTGGAAGTAAATCCCACTGAATTCAGCGAAGCAATCTGGAAGTCTTTACATGCAGGAATCTGTCCGTGATTATGCAATGCCCATTTAAAAACTAATATTGCAATATCTCCTTTGCATGTACATCCAGACATTTCTAGAACATGTTATTTCATTATTATTTTTTTTAAAAATCTACTCTGTAAATAGATTTCTTTACAACTAATATGCTACAGATCGTACAAAAGGAAATGTATTTATGATATCTACTTTGAATATTGCAGAAAACCTCAGCTCAGAATGGCCCTTTCCTGTCTCTTTCACTAAAGTAAATGTTTATAGAAACCAAATACTGTATATTTTTCTTGTACTAAAAGGCACTTTGAAAATGCAAAAGTACATTTGGGAATAAGTTTCCAGCACTCCTTAATTAACAAAGACAAATGTTACTTACGTCGTTTCTGGGAAACTGCTTGCAAACAGGCTGTTACAATATCACAGTTCTTCTGTACTTTATGCAAAAGCCTGTCCTTTTGTTTCAGAAGGCGAAGTAACTTTGCAGATTGAACACAGATTCTGTAATTTAGCTCCCGTATTATAGTTGTCAGCTCACTTGTATCTGTCAGAAAAAAGGAATATACCTCAGTGGCTAAAACCTGCAAACCCATTTCATTCCACAGTCATTGCTATGGGATTCATCAAATGGACCTTATATTATAAATGCATATTCTAGGGGAAATGCCCTAGCATGTTTGTAAGGGTCCATAAGGTGTCACATCTTAAAATTGCTCTGCTGAGAACTATCCTAATAAGCGTGTTGTATAAAATCAAAAATATTCCTCATAGAACAATAAAAGCCAACAAATGTAATCAAAGAAAAGTAATCAGAATTGCATCAGAAGTTCCTCTATAGGTTTGGTACCCCAAGGCATGTATTTTCCAATTAATAATGTCAACTGTTCCAATCATGTACAACACAACAAATGGCACTATAAAAATTATACTTTAGAAATAGTGTACCATTTGCAAGATCATACTGAAGTATCAGATTTATTCATTTCCTATTTACTTTTTTCTCAATACCATTTGAAAGAATAACAGCATCATGAAGTTTTACAAATCCTTTCTTTGCTGTAATGCTTAAAATATCTAAAGGGCTGGTAACATACAACACAATCCTATATACATCCACTCAAAACCCAATGAAACTAATTTCCAGAATTCTAGGAGTGTGCATCCAGTGGAGTATAGGATTGCAAGCTTAAATTCTTCTATTGTTTTGCATTACTACTACAGTGATTCCCAAAGTGGGTTGTATGCCCCCTGGGATCAGTGAAAAGATCTAAGGGGCTACAAGTAAAAGGGAGGCAGCAGGGAGGCAGTGAGAAAAAAAGGGAGTATGGGAGCCTTCAGTATTGGTGCATGACAAAGACAAGAGAAACCAGTGGATTTTAGGACCATGGTGGGGATAAGTTAGAGCATACAGCGACTGGAGAAGTGGCAACCAAAAGGAGTTCACACATTTGGGACCCTGGTTAAGCTTGGTGAGTTTTGCCAGGACTTGGCTGGCATGTTGGAGCTGTCCTGCTGCTGCTTTCTTTCATTGGACTGGCCAAGAGAAGAGGTAGAAGAAGAAATAATGTTTGTGGTGGGGGGGGGGGGATGACTTGAGGCTATGTCGGGAAGGCATGTCTCTGGGGAATGAGGGAAGGGGTATCCAGGTTCGATTTTTCAAAAGACTCCTTTGCCTCTGTCAGATTGAGAGTCCTTCCTCACTGGGGATAAAATTGGGAAGCCAGCTCCAGCCCCTCTGGGGAGAAGCTTCTCCTTTTACACACAGCCATGTCGGGAGCAGCTACCGAGCAGCCAATTGAGCAGCAATTGAGAAGTCTGTCACCCAAGTTGGCTTTAGCTGCAAGGCAAGCATGGGCAAGAGATTTTTTGGTCACTGTTCAGCCAGCTGGTCGTTTGCTTCTCCCAAGGTGACCAGCTGCTTGGTTGCTGCTTGACTGGCTGCTCAGTCACCATGGGAGCAGCAATCAAACAGCCAGCCTCTCTTTTGCTGTAAGGCAGGCAAGAGGCAGGAGCAGTGTTGCCAATTTCGTGACTTTCACGCGAAAACGGGGACTTTTCAGAGCTTTCCGTGTGATTTTCGCGCCTGGCTCTTTTTCAGTGCCTTTTCGGCGACTTTGGCCCTTTCAGCTCCAGCCTGAGAAGGCTGCAGAGCAACCAACCCTGGGCTGGAGAAAAAACTCTCTCTCTCTCTCTCTCTCTCTCTCTCTCTCTCTCTAATGACTCCCTCTGAGAGCCAGGAGGGAGCAAGTCTAACCAACCCCAACTGTTTGGAGGAACAGTTCAGCCAATCAGAGAGAGGACAGTGATTGCCCCCCCCCCTCAGGCATTCTCAGGCTCCAGGGGCAAAAGTGCTGGAGAGAGGCAGGGAGTGAGGGATCTTGGCTGGCTTCCCAATTGCCTTGGATTTTCAAGTAAGACATAAGTTTTAAGGCACACAAAGGCAATTCCTGATAATGGTATCATGGCTTGATGTTGTGGAATTCTGTGTCTGCCTGAGAGTGACATTTGAATTTCTGAATTCCTGAGCTTGGGCAGAATGCCCCAAGCCTACCTCTCAGGGTTGTTGTTGTACTGTGAGGTGGACCATTTGGGTTGTGTGATGTGAATGCGATGTTCCTGAGTGTGTGTGTGTGTTAGTGATTAAATATGCCTCTGAGCATGGGCAGAGCACCTGGTAAGTTGGCATCCCTGCCCTGTCTTCCCAGAATTTTGTTTTGTGGCTCTCTTTTTCATTCTCTTTTCCATTGCCATCCATACTGCAGAAATAAACCAGTTTGGCATTGCTTCTAACTGCAAGGCTCCCTGCGATGATGGGATTCTGGGCACAACAAACCCTGGCTGCCGGTAAAAGCAGAGTCTCAACATGTCACAACAAACTACATTTCCCAGGATTCCCTGGTTTGACAAGGGAATTGCCTCCACGCTTCCAGATCACAGCCCCAGAGAATGAGTCTACAGGATATCAGTGTTGCCAGTTTAAGTCTACTTCTTCAGCTGCATTTGGATTTAATAATAATAATAATAATGGATGATGATAGAGAGATCTTGTAGCACCTTTGAGTCTCACTGAAAGAAAAGTTGGCAGCATGAGCTTTCCTAAACTTAAGCGTATTTCCTCAGATGCATGGGAATTGTAGTTCATTGTGGCACCAGAGCTCTTTCTCACAAAACTACAATTCCCCGGGTTCCCTAGCACTGAGCCAGGGCAGTTAAAGCAGTCTCAAACTGGATTATTTCTGCAGTGTGTCTTGGACCCAACTCAGGCTGCATCTTCACTCCAGACTCCAGAGACAATCCAGTTTCATACTGTTTTTACTGCCATGGCCCAGTGCTATGAAATCCTGGGAATTGTAGTTTGTTGTCACACCAGAGTTTGCTGAGAGAGAAGGTTAAATGTCTCCGAAAACTAGGATTCCCAGGATTCCCTAGCACTGAGCCATGGCAATTAAAAGGGTGTCAAACTGGATTTATTTCTGCAGTGCGGTTGCATCCGAACACATTTCTATTTGGCACAAAGCTTCCTGAACCCCCTTCATGTCAAAATAAATATCTTAAAAGGACTGAAAGATTCTTTGTTTGGTTCAATGGTGATTTTGAGAGTTGAAATAAGTTACAATTATTTTTATTCAATTATGTTTACGTTTATTTGCAAAATATCTGCCATTTTAACATTATGGGAATTTTCTGGGAATTGTGACTTAATATTCCGTGTGATCTGGGGGGATTCAGCGGATTTTGGACAAACATTTCCGGGAATTATCTTCGAGGCTTGTTGGCAACACTGGGCAGGAGGAGGAGGAAATGGTAGTAGTAAAGTGAATGTGGCTGAGGTAGGTGCCAGTTGGACAGCTGGCTGCTACACTAATGTTAGACCTAATATCAAGAAATAGGAACCGGGAGCCGTTAAGGTTGTCACTCAAGAGGAGAAGAATAGCACTGGCCTGTTACAGACTGCCAAAATAAAGCTGCTTCGGGTCTCTTTGGAGGTATGCAGTTTAAATGATGCATGCATCCTAAGAATCCGGAAGCTGCACCAAAGCTGCACTCCAGTGCTTAGGAATGGAGTGTGGCTTTGGAGCGACCTCCGGACTCTTAGGATGCATGCATCATTTAAATAGCATACCTCCAAAGAGACTCGAAGCAGCTTTATTTTGGCAGTCTGTAACAGGCCTGAGACTGCATTTTTGAAGTAGAGTACCCAATGTATTTAAACAGAAATCTACTTTACTAATTTAATAGCAGAGCTGCCCTTGAAACTATGTACACTGGTACTTCCATATTTGCAGCTTTGACTTTTACAGATTTGATTATTTGCAGATTTAATTCTAGGAATCTCTAGGTCCTCCAGAGAAATTCTGCTGGAAGGTGATCATACAGTTGCACTGGAGGGCCTAAATATTCTTAGAGAAAACACTTCTTTAGGCATTTTGTAGCTCCTGCAACATGATTCTATGGTCAAATTCTGGTAAATGTTGTCCCCCAGAGTTCTGCTGGAGGACCTAGAAATTCCTAGAGAGGTGTTCTCTCAGGTTAAAAAAGTATTGTTTTATTTATTTGCAGTTTTGTCACTTTCATGGGGGTCTTGTGCCCCTAACCCCAGAGAATGTGGAGGGAGAAGTGTACAGTACAGTATTCATTTTATCAATTTAATATGTATACAAGAGGCACCCTCTAGTGGGTGAAAGCAGAAATCAGAGATCAGCTTTTAAATTAACACTAGCTATTGTTTGTGGAATTAGCTAAAACAAATAAGGGAACAGTGCTGTAATCAGTAAGAGACAATAATAATTGCATTTGATGTCCTATACAAGCACTGGCTATTTGACCCTAAACTCAAACTCTCTGATCTGGGAAAGAAACAACAGCAGCCAGGAAGGAAACAGCAAAGAACAGGGGAAGTTACACTGAATAGAGCTGGCATCAGTGGCAGGGTGGTGCGCAGGGTCACTGACAAAGTTCAGAGTTTGATTCAGCAGCTTGAATCTGTATGCAGTTCAGTTTATATTAATCCAATCCCAAACCAATCTCATTTGGACCCAAAATCCAAACTGAAATTCTGAATATGTGGATCATTGACTTGCATTGTGAAACCACAGTTGTTACAACCTTTTGTTTTTAACATTTCTGAATACAACTTGCAGACAAAATAGACTCTAAAGAGGGGATTAACTCAGGCAAATGTTAGATCGGTAGCTTCAGGGGGATTTGTTCTAGGCACCTATGCAGTTTGTTTTGGGGTTTTTTATAGTGCTTAAAAACTGTTTACAGCTCATCTTTTTCTATTTATGTTTTGTCTTGGCACTGTCCCTCTAGTATAGGCGAACTTTCTCACAGCACCAAGAGGACTTCTCAGCCTCTACAGTTGAAGAAATGAACCAATGATGAGCAAAGGCAGTGAGGCATCAGTAATGAAGACAGCAGCATTTTTCAGAGGCAGGCAGGCAGACATGCAGAGGACCAGACTTCTGGTGTTTCTTCTTAAATGAGTATACATAACAAGAACAGAGCACTAGCCCGTTGATTATGTTAACATTAAACTTTTGATCTGATAGATTAGGCCCAAAAAAGACAGACCAAAAGAAGAGGCTTAAGGTACTTGGTGATCTAGGGTGGAAACCTTTGTTTCATGGACCATTACTTTCTTTCCATAGTTGTCTGCCAAAGCCTCTTGGTGAGAAAAAAGAGTGATAGCTCCTGGTGGTAGGGAGTTGAGAACTTTTTGTTCCTACTTTGTGAGTCATGTCCCTGCTGACAGGTTGATGGAACTTTTCTGCTTCTCTTCTAAGTGCTTCAGCAGCTTGATGGTGCTATAATGCTCTTGCCATCTGTTCTTGCCTGTTTGCTGCCTAAGGTAAGGACAAATAGCAGTCCTGGAATCTGCTTCCACTTCAGAGTGGTCCCACAGAATGCTCTGACTTTTTTGACATGACACAGACTGCTTGGTTTCCATCACAGGGTTGCCTCTGACATGTGCTCCCTTGTTATTGTTGGTGGTGCTGCTCCTGTCTCTACCTGCCTCAAATGGAGCCCTCCTGAGACTGGAAGCAAATGTTCTACTGCACCACCATGCACTACCACCACCAATAACACTTAGGACCAAAACAGACTGCAGAAATAATCCATTTTGAGACTACTTTAACTGCCCTGGCTCAGTGTTAGGGAATCTTGGGAACTGTAGTTTGTTGTGGCATCAGAGCTGTCTAACAGAGAAGGCTCAATGCCTCACAAAACTACAGTTTCCAGAATTCCCTAACATTGATCCAGGGTAGTTAAAGTAGTCTCCAGATGGATTATTTCTGCAGTCTGTTTGGCCCTTACTGAGGATTAAGATAAATCATCTGCATCCCTTAGATGCTTAGAATTTTAGATACAATGGGGAAATTTTACTGTTTTAAAACATTATATAATGTTTCCAATAGCCAAATTACTTCAAATATATTGCCCAAGTAACCCTTATGTCATATCTTAAATAAATACATTTTCCAGATCTGAACCACATGGTTGAAAGAGGCTCTGGCATTATAATCTAGCAAGCCTTATTTAAGATTAAATTATGTCTCCAGAGAAGCACATCAAATAAAAGGAAGCAATGGATTATTAACAAGAGGAAGGGGAGGGGTAGAAGAAAGAGAAAGGAAAAAATGATACTATGGGAGTGAGGAAAGAGTTAACAGTCGTTAAAGGGAGGGGAATGAGGAAATGTTCTTTTAGAAAGAAGACCAAAATCCAATTGTTTTCCCAAACTAGTGTAGGCTCGCCAGATCAGTAGGAACTTGGTAAATCAACATTTATATAAATCCCACTAATTCAATTAATCCACTCCAGATTTGGTAAAGAATACTAAAAGCTGCAAATAAAATAACAAAAGAACAATACACAGATCACCATGCAAATCATCCACCAAAAATATAGACTGTTAAAAGATGCAGGAAGGGACTGTTTGGAGAAATGAATGAAAGTTGCAGCAGTGATGAGACAAAGAAGTGAAACCACCATCTTGAGGGGGAGAGAGGCCAGGCCTGAAGAAAAAGAGCCCTCCTCCAACCACCATCTTGAAGGGGAGAGAGGCCTGGCCTGGAAGAAAAAGAGCCCTCCTCCAACCACCATTTTGAGGGGGAGAGAGGCCTGGCCTGGAAGAAAAAGAGCCCTCCTCCAACCACCATCTTGAGGGGGAGAGAGGCCTTGCAATTTTTTGTATTGTATTGCAATTTTATTGTACACCGCTATGATCATTGCGGAATAGCGGTCTATAAATAAAAATTATTATTATTATTATTAAATATAAACCTGTTTCTGTTTTCCTTTTATGCAACATTAATGCAAATCTTCAGCTTTTATTTTTAAAGCAACAGAGGTCAACAGACACCTGAATTTTTACAACC
Source organism: Sceloporus undulatus (assembly GCF_019175285.1). Taxonomy (NCBI): domain Eukaryota; kingdom Metazoa; phylum Chordata; class Lepidosauria; order Squamata; family Phrynosomatidae; genus Sceloporus; species Sceloporus undulatus. The sequence goes on from NC_056526.1 coordinate 59,018,785, forward strand.
AAGCTAACTTAATAAGTATTATCTAGGTAATAAAAGCATGATGAAAGTGGATAAGTAGATAATCAATTATTTAGCATCTGGTAAGGGGTGGGGAGAACTGAAGCTGAGAATTTGTGGATCAGAGTTTGTTTTGTTGCAAAAAAAAAATCTTAAAGCCAATAATGTTATAAAGTATATACAATTATGATATTACATAAATCAACACAAAGTAGGTAAAACAGATGGTGTATAATGCTAGTTATCATTTCTTATCAGGATTATATTTCAAAGTAGCATAAGAATGTGCCAAGAGTCTCACACGTCACCAGCTATCATGGCAGATTATCAGCAAGGCTGCACTCCCCAAAACAACATAATTGCCACTGGTGTAGCTGCCATTCATAGATATCTATTTAATTTACATCTTACTTTACCATGTGGTTATAGCAATAGTGGGAAAGAGAAAAAAAAAACCTTCCTCTGAGCATCTTAAAACTCCAACAAACTCTTATAGGGAGACATGGGCTTTCAGGTAGGCTGGAACCAAGGCACCTGAGGCTTTATAAACTGTAACCACTACTTTGAATTGTGCACAGAAACAGCAGTAGGCAGTGAAACTGTTGCTTCAATAAATCTGTATGTTCTCTAGATGCCAGCCTTCAGGTATATCCAAATAAAAAAGGGGAAGAAAATGTTTTAGTAAGCTAATAACAATTCCCTGCCTAAGAAAACACTACAAAGTGTCAGCAGGTGATTTGAGGGCACATACACAGTGGCATCACCAGGGTTGGTGTCATCCGGTGTGGGATGGCAGTGGCAGCAGCAGCAGACAGACCCACTCACCTTCCCTCCCTCTGCCTTGCTGGCCAGCCACAAAAGAAACCTGATGCCACTGGACTACCACAGCCTCCCTTCCTTACCCTCCTACCTGGCCAGAACTGAAAAGACTTGGGAGGGTGAGGCAACGCTCTGCGATGGGGGCATTCTCCATGCTTTTGCAGAGGTGCCCTGGCTGGGGGTTTAAGACAGACAATGAGCAATGAAGAAAGTTCAAGATTTTTCCATACTTGCACTCAGTCATCAATCAGAGGATACACTACAGTTAAAAAAAACAGAAGAAGACTTGGACTTGGAGGGGCAGCTATGAAGGAACTAGGGAAGATCTTCAAATGTAAAGATATATGATTAGATACTTAAATTAGGATACTCCATGCCATCATTTTTTCCCATTTCTGTGTATAATTGTTGTGAGAGCTGGGCAGTGAAGGAAGCTGATAGGAAGAAAATCAACTAATTTGACATGTGGTGCTGAAGACGAGTTCTGTGAATACAATGGACTGCTAAACACTTCCTCGAAAACCCAGTAAATGGGTCCTAAAGCAAATGAGGCCTGACCTTTCTCTGGAAGCAAAGCTGACTAAACTGAGGTTGTCATATTTTGGCCATATCCTGAGAAGAAAGGATTCACTAGAAAATACAACAATGCTTGGTAATGTTGAGAGCAATAGAAAAAGAGGAAGCCTGTATACCAGACAGATTCAATCAGAGAAGCAAGAGCCATAAATCTGTTTGAGGTGAGCAGGGTGGTTGAGGATAGGGTGACCAGGAGGTATCTCATGCATAGGTTTGCCATAGATTGAAGTTGATTTGAAGGCAGTTAACTATTGGAGAATACAGCATCAATGCTTGTAGCAATAACTTGTAGCTATAGAATTGGGAGAAAGGATGGCTCATCTTCATCACAGCCACATTGATTATCTCTAAGGTCATTAAGTCAGAGTGACTATGAAGTGGTCACTTCCTATTCCCTCCCATTCTGCCAGACGTTAAATGTTTTATGACCCTTTGTTCTGAGTCTCTCTCTTCATCTTTCAACCAGCATGAACCTCCATGCTGGTAGAAAGACGAAGAGAGAGAGAAACTTACCAGGCTCCCCTTCTAAAGATGTTTTTTTCTTCCTTCTTATACACATGGAAATCAACTTTTTAGGGATCTATCTACCACAGTATAGTTTTCTCTATTGATTAGTTATTTTCTTAAACCTAGATGTAACAATAAAGTGAGTCTTATCTTTACCTTACCAATGTATCCTGTTTATTTATTAGAAGCTCAGAACTAAGGCCTTGTACAGACTGGCAAAAAGCACTGGCCTGTTGGCGGAGACAGCACTGAGTGTCCCCACGCTCAATGCCCTTGCACCGCCACCAGGGCACAATTTTGGTGCACCTCTGGCGCTGCATTCAAACGGCACAGCGCCGAAGGAGCATTACCACACCGCACAGCGGTGGCTATGGCACCCTTTAGAGGGCGCAAAAAGGGCCTGCTTTTTGCAGCTCCTTTTTGCTCTCTCTAGAGGCCAGATTGGAGCTGCGGCGTGCAATTGCCGCGGCCCTGATCCAGGACGAAAAGGGCCAGCGTCCTGCCACCCATTTGAACCAATGTGTACAGCCCCTAAGTCCTGTAATAAATACTTGTGGAATACTTTGCTACCACTGTTATGATTAACATTTAAATACAAAACATACCATTTTAAAAAACCATTTCCTAACATTAACAACAACAACAACATGGCCTGGATTGTTCTATAGGTAAAAGTTTTCAAAGCATGCGAAAACAAAGAAAATTTCTCAAGAAAGGATAGAAATGCAAGATAAGCACAGGGGCATATAGCTAGTTGGGGGAAGAAAAGGATAATCAGGGGCACTAAATCTGAACATATTAAAACCTAGCATGTCTTGACATGCAAATTCTAGTTTAACAGTGCAGAGTCCATGCCAAAATCACATGAAACAATGTCATGATAAGTATCATCAGCAGATACACACAGGTGAAGTGATGATGCATAAGATATTTCAGGTAAATATTTACTTAGCACCAGCAGTTGGCAGCTAAAGAATTTTGAACACACTTTGAAAAATGGAGAGCAGGGGATATAGCAAGATAGAGCAAGTATAGAATTCAGTCCATACTCCTATTTTGGGCTTTCTTAACTGATGGCGACTTTTGGAGTAAGCCTTGACTGAATGAGGAACGGCTGATGTGTCACCACCACAAATCCTGATCTTAATTCAGCCACATTTTACTTCACAGATAATATAGTAATGAAAAAGGCAGCAGGAAAATGAAAGCTAGGCAGGACATCTTCTGATCTCCTAAGCATGCTGTCATCATTCACCACAGGTAGATTTACAAAATGTGTGTCATCTAGAGTTGTTTAGCAATGAGCAAATATGACTCCAAAGAAATGACATAGCTAAGAAAAAGTTGGAAGAAGAACAAGGAAAAGCTGAAATAAAAAGACTGGCTGAGCAGAGAGAAAACAGGATCTCTCATGGGATACAAGAAAGGCATGCAAAGTCTATCAGAACAGTCACAGGGGGGGGGGGAAACAAAGAGAGAAAATTTATCTTGAACAGAAAACCCCTAATTTGAGTCTGGAAAATATACTTTTTTGCACTACAGTCCCCAGAAACCACCAGCCAATATGGTCACTAGTTACAATGAGGGAGTTTATCACATGGGACAGACCCTTGCAGAAATGGGATTTAAAAATCTGGAGGGAAAACGCAAAAGCGGGTTGATTTTCAGACACGTCGGGGTTAATAAGCAATAATGCAACATTAACCCAAACGGAAACTCGACAAAGCCCGCTCCTTTTTACTTCTGAGATTTTCCGAAAGTAAAAAGGAGTGGGTTTTGCCTACTTTCTGTTGGGGCTAATGTTGTGTTATTGCTCATTAACCCTTACATCATGTGAAAATCAACCCGCTTTTGTGGGTTTTGTACACTTTCTGTTCAGGTTAACTCCCGATGTCATCTGAAAATCTACCCACTTTTGTGGTTTTTTTCCAGTTTAAATTCAGTTTCTGAACGGGATCCATCCCATGTGATAAACTCCTTTTAATCAGAAAGAAGTCTCTTTTCTAAGCTCTAAATCAGTGGTTCCCAAACTCTGGCTTCCCAGATGCTCTGGACTTTGGCTTACAGAATCCCAGACCATTGGCCAAGATGGCTGAGACTTCTGGGAGCTGAAGTGCAAAACACCTGGTGGACCATAGTTTGGGAATCACTGCTCTAAAAATTAAGTGCACTTCTGTCTAAATTTGGGGCAACATTCTTGGTTAAGGAGTACAAGCTACTAATGAAAGTAACTGTCTCTTTTGGTTGTATTTGGATATCTCTCTTGTCCTAGAGAGAGAGGGGGCTCTATCATCACACTATATAATTATAGCACTATTATTTCACTTTGAGTGCCATGGTTGCATCCTTTGGAATGCTGGGCATCGTACATTAATGTGGCACCAGAGCTCTCTGGCTGAGACATCTAACAGCAAATTTAGGCAGATTTGTACAGATTAGTAAAGGATATGAGAGCTGGACAGTGAGGAAAGCAGATAGGAGCAAAATCGATGCATTTGAGATGTAGTGCTGGAGAAGAGTGCTGGGGACCCCACAGACAGCCAAAAAGACAAACAAATAGGTCCTTGAACAGATCAAGCCTGAATCTCCCTGGAAGCCAAAATGATAAAGCTGAGGCTGTGGCACTTTGGCCACATCATGAAAAGGCACATCTCATTGGGGAAGACTGTAATGCTAAAATAGGTGGAGAGATGCAGAAAGAGAAGAAGACTGTGTGCTAGATAGAGGGACTCTATTAAAGAAGTCATGGGTATGGATTTACAGGACTTGAGCAGAAAAGTGGAGGAGAGAAAGTCCAGGGATTAATTTTTACTGCAAAAATAATACAGTTATTTGTGGATTTTGGGGGGCTATGTGGCCATGTTCTAGAAGAGTTTGTTTCTGATGTTTCATCAGTATCTGTGACTGGCATCTTCAGAGAATGGTGGCATGGAGGTGTGTGGGGTATATATATATCTGTTGATTTGTTTTTTAAACTGTTTTTTAATGTCTCCTGATGCACACATGCATATACATATATTCAGAGAGGATGCCAGCCACAGATGCTGGCAAAACATCAGAAACAAACTGTTCTAGAACATGGCCACATAGCCCAACAAACCCACAAAAAACTATGGATGCCGCCCATGAAAGCCTTTGACATCACATTAGAAATAATACAGTTTGACACCACTTTCCTCAACGCTTTGGAATTCTGGGAACTGGGGTTTGTTGTTCCACCAGGGAAGGATAAACGTCTCACAAAACTATAATTCCTGGGATTCCATTGCATTGAGATGGTGCAGTTAAAGTGTGGCATCAAACCAGATTATTTCTCTAGTGCGGATGTAGCTCAGGAGATGCCTCGCCATGAGTCAGGATTGAGTTGAGGGCAGCTAGCAACAACAAGAAGAAATTAGATTAAAGTGCAAATTTACAGCGCTTTATAAATAAAATGTAATGATAATAATAATAATAATAAAGTGTTTAAAACCCTTGAGAACAACACAACACTCCCTGCCCTTTCTTGGAAAACTGTCTGTTTGAAAAGCCTGTCTGCCTAAGAAGGTCTTAGCCTCCAAATGGAAGGGCAGCAAGGGAAGGCATTGCCAGGGTGCTTCCCAAAGCTTTGGCCCTCTCTCTCTCTCCAGCTGTTTTGGACTTCAGCTCCCAGAATCCCTGACTGTTGGCAGCAGCAGCTTCCCTAGACTTCACTCTACTTCCTCAGATGCATTTGGAGATAATAATAATAATAATAGTTTCCCTAGACTTCTGGGGGCTGGAGTGCAAAAGAGATGGAGGGAGGGAGGGATGGAGGTCCAAAGTTTTGGGGAGCCCTAGGGCCAGTCCCTCTCCTAGGAGGCCCCTTGGGGCCCTTACCTTTCTGGGCCAGGTAGTGCCTCTGGTGCCTGTGTCCCGGTCTCCGCTGGAGCTCCTGCAAGACCCGGGACTCGGGGAAGGCGTCGGAGCCGGCAGAGGCTTCTGTGGAGCTGTCCACACTGTCCCTGTGCCGGGTTCGTCCCGCGCTATAGAGCTCAGTCAGGAGGCCACTGACCAGGGAGGAGGCACGGCTGGACCTCTGGAGCTCCTCTTCCTCCTCCTCCTCCTCCTCTTCTGCCAGGCTGTCTGCGCTGCTCCCTCTCCGGCCCCTGGGGGCCAGTGGCTCTGGCTCACCCCCTCCTTCGGCCAGGCTGACCTCTGCCAGCTCCATCCCTTCCCTCCGCAGCTGCTTGCCAGGCCAGAGTTCCGGGTTGGGCCCCTGGGGCGAGCAAGAGAGGCAGGGAAGCCTGGGAGGCCACTAGCCCCCTGCCCTCCTGCAGCTGCCCAGCAATGGCCACTAGCCCTCTCTCAGCCCCAGAGGAGGAGGAGGAGGAGGAGGGTTTCTTCCTCTCTCCCTCCCTCCCTCCCTCCCCAAAGAGCCCCACCCACTCGCACCTGTCGCTCCCAGCCAATCAGCTCCCTCGGAGTCACCTTTCTCCCTCCTGCTGCTGCCTCTGGCCAAAGGAACAGCAAGGCCAGGCTCCACCAGGGCTCCACTTGGGGACTCTCCTTGAAGAGACACACTTTTAGGCACAGCATTAGAAACAGCCCAGTGCTCCCCCAAAGGCTTCTGAGGAAGTAGCCTGAAGTCTAGGAAAACTCCTGCTGCCAGTTTCTTTCCTTCACTCAGTCTCAGAGGGGCTACAAAATCTCTTTACATTATTATTATTATTATTATTATTATTATTATTATTATTATTATATCTAAATGCATCTTTGAGACTGACTTCTTTCTTTCTGTCTCAAAGGTGCAACATGATCTCTCTACATTATTATTATTATTATATCCAAATGCATCTTTCAGTCTGCCTCAAAAGTGCAACAAGATCTCTCTCTATATATATTATTATTGTTGTTATATCCAAATACATCTTTGAGACTGACACCTTTATTATTATTATATCCAAATGCTTCTTTGAGACTGACTTCCTTCTTTCAGTCAGTCTCAAAAGTGCAACAAGATCTCTCTACATTATTATTATTATTAGTAGTATATCCAAATGCATCTGAGGAAATAGACCGAAGTCTAAAAAGCTGTTGCTGCCAACTTCTTTCAGTCAGTCAGTCTCAAAAGTGCTAAGGATCTCTCTACATTATTACAGTATTATTGTTGTTGTTGTTGTTGTTGTTGTAATTATTATTATTATTACAGTCACCCCTCCAAGGCTGCAGACTTGGAAATCCACAGAGGGACGACATTAATGGCAATGGGGTACCCTATTGAAGCCTATGGGGGGGGGGGGGGGCAGAACAGATCCCCTGCAAGTTCCAAGGGTCAACTGTATATCCAAATGCATCTGAGGAAGTAGACTGAAGTTGGCAGCATGAGCTTTCCTAGACTTCAGTCTGCTTCCTCAGATGCATTTGGATATGATAATAATAATAATGTAGAGAGATCTTGTAGCACCTTTGAGACTGACGGAAAGAAAGAAGTTGGCAGCATGAGCTTCCCTCGGCTTCAGTCTACTTCTTGAGCATGCCTCTGGTAAGCAAGCTCTTCTAGTACATAAAGCCTTCACTTTATTCAAGTAATTTCCCTTTCATCATCATGCTCCTGAGGAGACATGATGAGGAGGATTGCACTGTGGCTCTGATAGTGTTTAATCTTCCACACAACTCCTTTGAAGAACTGTACTGTATACTGCTTGACAAATTTTGTTTTCTTATGGTGTAAGCATTTTAATGTAGAAATGCTTCGTTCCAAAGCTTGTTTGCTACTGCATTCACTTAATAGCGAATTTAACAAGTGGAAGTTTAACAGCAATCCCTGCCTCTTTTTTCTTTTTCCCCCTTGTCTTGTGCAGAAGGGCAGTAAGTATAGTGGAAATAGAATAGATGGGGGTGTATTTTTCATGTTTTCTCTCAGGGGAAAAATGTGCCAGTCTGAGTAGGATGGTAAATAATATTGCTTTCATGGTAGAGGTGGGGCTGGAGTAGGATCACATTTTAAAAGGGGGCAGAACTTCTGTCTTTTGAAGAGTTCCAGAACAGAAAACGCAGAAATGCAGTGTCTCCATCACAGTGCTACAAATGATTTAAACAAAAAATAATCTTACTCTGTATTAGAATGTCCATAGACATAAACATATAAACAAACAAATACATTTGGAATTCAGATTGTTAAGAAAGCTAGGCTTCTCTTTCCTTTTTTTTTTTTCTTTTTTGGTGCCATTACTGTGCTTCATCCATTTAATTTTACTGAAGGGGCAGAACCTGGAACTCTTCTATTTTCCCATTGCTATTGCTATATTTTTCTCACTATATAAAATCAGCTAAGTAGGTAAAAACAAAATATCTCCACGTTGTCTTAATTGATAATCAAATGCAATCTCAAACCTATCTGCTCAGAAGTATGTTCTGAGTCTAATGGTGCTTGCATTCAAGTAAGTAGGGATGGTATTCTGAACCTGGAGGTTCACTGTTTAAAAACCACTGGTAGGTTTATTTGCCATTAATTTATCTACTCTGCCTTTAAAGCCATCTGAACTATTGCCTGTCTTGAGTCTCCAAAAAATCAGTTTCATTTGGTGATGCCTATATGCTATTACTGTATACTGAAAGGGAGAAAAACATCTCTATGTTGTGCATGCCATGTGTAACAGAGTGGTAAATGTGGGCTTTGAAATATGGTCAGCCTAGGCTATCCAATGGAGAGTATTGGTGAGAACTACAGGCCAACCACATCCAGAGGTCAGCACATTCAACTCAATTTATTATGTCCACAACATATACTTACTATGCAGTTCAGTGCATTTCATGCTTATTCTGAAGCAAATCTGTGTCTAAAGACTCAACTGCTTTAGCATTTCTTCATAGCCTGATCAAGTTTCATAGTAAAAGCTTGCTAAATTGCTACCCCTTTAAGTATTGCTCCTAGTAGTTTTAAAAGGCAAGTCCACCTCTTTCTGCAAAAATGAAAATATTTTGGGGGAAAGTAATTCCAAATTTATTTATTTTTTTTACTCTGTTGACAAGACTAAACATATAGCTGTGGGTCAAAATCTTTGATATGTAGGGTAACACAGTTGATGCTGAGTTTCAAAACATAATATGGCAACTCAACACTCTCTTCTCTGTTTCTTGAAGTTCTCTCTTACATCACTAGATTAGTTGCTATTTTGATTAAGCTTCTTGATTGGAAGAACATGGGCCATAGCAGTCTTCTCTGTCAGTGGCTAATTCTGCTGTATCTCTGGATTGATTATCTGTGCTCAAAGTACACTATTAATTGAAGAGGACATTAATTGAACATACTACGGATAGAGCAACGAATGGTGTAGAATGTGGAAATGAACTGGACCACTCAAGAAATGTGGATGATTAATTGTGATTTCAAGGAAACAATTAATTTACTAAGCTAATTACTGCACTGTACTGCAGCCATTCACTCGAAACCACAAGGTTGCGAGTTCAAGACCAGCAAAAGGGCCCAAGCTCAACTCAGGCTTGCATCCTTCCGAGGTCGCTAAAATGAGTACCCAGACTGTTGGGGCAAATTAGCTTACTTGCTGTTCACCGCTATGATCTTTGGAATAGCGGTATATAAATAAAACAAATTATTATTATTATTATTAAGTAGGCAGTCACCTCATTTATAGCAGCACACACATGTCCTAACACACAGCATAGAACCACTGTGCTAACATTACTAAAGTGGAAAGACTCTTTTGTATATTCAGATTATTTTTTAAAATGTTACCTGTCAATACATCTTTCTGTTGTTTCCTTGGTTTGAGGTATAGCAGAGTCTTAACAGGCTTTTTGTCTCAACTTTCTGCTTCTGAAGATTACTACCTTGCCCAAGGTTGCCCAGAGGGTTTTCACAGCTGAAGGGAGGATTTGAACCCTGGTTTCCCAGAGTTCTAGTCCAACACTGAAACTATGCTGACTCACACTAAACTGTCAACACTATTATTTTTGTAAACGTTTCCTTTTCATCCCCATTTGCCTTGTCATCCCCATCTTCCATCTTTTAAAAACAGAGAAACAAGCAATATATTTGAACTTCTGCATACTTCCAGCAAATAGCTCTTCCAAATCACATGTCTGTCTCACAAATACTTTTTCCTTCGAGACATTTATCTTATGTCAGAAGGTGATCTCCCAATGGCCGGCAGACATGCAGTTTGAGGTAATGGAGGATCTATTCAGGCATGAAGATCTCCATTTGGATCAAAAACACTTTTGTATTAAGTAAAGAGTTAGAAAAATAAAACAATGCACTAGGAACCAGTAACCAACTGCAGCCTTCTGTATGGATTAATCTGCATCTGAGATGTATCCCAACATTTCAGGGCCAAATGATTGTGCCGAAGAGGATGCCTCTGAGCAACTTCAGACAGTTCTACTCAGAGTCTTGTACATGCCAAACATTGATGGGAGACTGTCATAATCTGACGTTTGGATTTTAACCAAATCTGACATGAGAAATTCCACGGAGGGCCACTCACCATAGAAGATAAATATATGGTTTCTGTGACAAAATGGCAGTCCTAAATACAGTAGATTGTGAGCTCAAGCTTTCTTTGTAGCAGGACCTCAACTGTGGAACTCCCTCCCAAAGGAACTTAGGCTGGCCCCATATCTTTTAAGTTTCCAGTTGGTAGCCAAAATAGTGCTGATCCTCATAGCATTCAATGTTGGAAGTGGCTGATTTAACTATTTTAAAAATGGATTGATTTTAGACTGCTTTTAGGAGTTTTAAAAGACTTTATTAATGTTTTTTTTTAAATTACTTTTGTATTGTTTTAATTTTGAATTGTTTATATTAGTTTTTACCTGTTCATCGCCTTGGGACTCCTTGTTGGCTGGGAGGTGATACAGGAACACTTTAAATAAATCAATGAAATAAAAAGAAGCACTGCACTTGCAATGTTTCACTTGTCAGACCGGTTCTAACGCTTTGATAAAGTTTGATCCTTCCTAATATAACTTTTGAAATAAGTCAAGTTTAGCACAAGACTGGTTCAGATTAGCATATTCCTCAGTGATTGCAGTTGTTAAGCAGTCCTTGGCTGCAGTCCTAGTACTGTATGCACATTTATGGCAAAGCAAGTTCTGTTCAATTCAGTATTGTTTACTTTTAAACCAATGTTAATAGGATTGAGCTGTAACCCGGTGAACTCTCAGAGACCAAAACCCACACATACCACCTCAGACAGAATGTTCTTTTAATGTTCATGCAGCATTTATTCATCTAAGGATTTTGAGTAATCAGAATATAAGAAACACCAAGAGCCAGCTTTTCTAATTCAAAGGTAAAATTGGTGCAGAACAAAAAAAGTAAATGGAAAGGTATAAGAAAGGTAATAGCAACTACAGGCCTGCAGTTAACAAAATGGATGTGTTCCTATGTATTACTTCTTTAACAGAAAAACTGATACATGGAAATAATAATTGGTCACATACTCCTGCTCCCAATAGCATTTCAAAATGTTCCAGCTAATATTTTATCCCAAACTAACAAAATGCACACATGAAATGAAAGAACCAGGTTAGATAAGCATTGTATAAGTGAACAAAAACATCTTGAACCTTCTAGAGACAATTTAAAATACACCTAAGGATATTTTTTTTCTTTCACCAGCCTCTATTTTATTTATTTATTTATTGTATTTTTACCCCACTCTTCAGCCACAGGGTCAGACTTATAGATCAGTCGTTTTTTAACATGTGGGGCAGGCATGGGGAAGTTGATGAAGCATACTTATGTGCTTTCCTCTTTTCTTCCTGTTTTGCTATTCACAAATTCTATGTAAGGGATTCTGGAGATAGCTGCTGTTTACCTTGCAAACTGTAGGCAGGCACACAGTTACAGAAGGATCAGGAAGAATAAAATCCCACTATTTCCCAGCTAAAGCTTTTACTGCATCGTTTATTGCAGAAACACTGTTGCAAGGTGGCAGACACACCAGAAGGCTGTGTTTTTTTCAACCCTCCTTCACCATCTTTCCAATGCTGATGCTACTATTTAAATAAAACACCCTAAAGCTTGACAGAGGATTAGTATGGGTCCAAACAGACAGGCCAAAATAAAGCTGCTTCGGGTCATTTTGGAGGTATGCTGTTTAAATGACACAGGCATCTTAAGAGGCTGGAAGTTGCGCCAAAGCTGCGCTCCAGTCCTTAGGACTGGAGCATGGCTTTAGCACAGCTTCCAGCCTCTTGGAATGCATGCATCATTTAAACAACATACCTCCAAAGTGACCTGAAGCAGCTTTATTTAGGCCTGTCTGTTCAGGCCCTAAAGGGGTAGCTGTGCTGTTGCAAAAAGGCTTGGGGGGAAAATTAGATCTTGATTAATAATTAGGCCTTTGTTCTGCTCTTGTTAATGTAATTATTTCAAAAGTATGTATGTGCTGGTCGATGTTCCACTGTTTTCTTGCCTAGCATCGGATAACATAGCAAGTATGAAGTCTGTAGCAATTCGTACTACTATAAGGAAGATCTCTCACATCTATCCTGGCTTGAGAGTTGCAGTTCTGATTGAAGCAGGGGATTGCAGAGAGAACCAGCAGAGTATAGTGGTCTGAACATTGGACTATAACTCTGGAGATCCAGGTTAATCCTCTCTTGTCCATGGAAATTAACTGGGTGACCTTCAGTCTCAGAGGGTGGCAAAGGCAAACTTCCTCCGAACAAATCCTGCCAAGAAAACACTGTGATAATTTTGTCCTAGGGTTGCTCTAAATCAGAAGCAGCTTGAAGACACACAACAGCAAGAAAAGGGGATGGGAATAGTTCCTTATTGAGAATTTGTGAACTGTTTCATCACTGACTTAACCTTAAGAAGGCATATAACACACATAGGGACAGCATGGTGCAGTGTTTTGAGTGTTGGACCACCACTCTGGAGACCAGGGTTCAATTCCCAGCTTGGCCATGGAGGCCCACTGGGTGGACTTGGGCAAATCACATTCTCAGCCTCAGAGGATGGCTCTCTGAAGAACCCTGCTAAGAAAAACCCTATGATACCTTCGCTTTAGGGTTGCCATGAGTCAGAAACGACTTGAAGGCACACAAGACTCATGTGGCTAGTGTGGTGTAGCGTTTTGAGTGTCGGACTACAAATCTTGGAGACCAGGGTTCAATTCCCAGCTTGGCCATGGAGGCGACCTTGGGCAAGTCACACTCTCTCAGCCTCAGAGGATGGCCATGGCAAACCCCCTCTGAAGAAACCTGCCAAGAAAACCCTATTATACGATATGACCTGCCAAGACAAGAAAAAAATCAGTGGATAATGAGGTCCAAGTCTGACTGTAAATTCCAAATAGCAAAAATTGATTGTGCCATTTTCATATAAGGGACACCATTTTGCTATGCCAATGTATTTAATGGGACTTGAGTATCCATGGATTTTGTTATCCATGTGGCGTCCTGGAACCAAACCCCAGCGGATAACAAGAGCCCACTGTACATTTCTATACCGCTTATCTGTGAACTCAGCACTCTCTAAGCCAATGCTTCCCAAACCTTGGTCCTCTAGGACAGTGGTCCCCAAACTGTGCTCTTTAAGGGATTTTGGACTTCAGCTCCCAGAATCCCAGACTATTTGCCGACATGGCTGAGGCTTCTGGGAGCTGAAGTCCAAAATCTCTTAAGGGCACTAAGGACTGGAACCACATGCAGGCATCCGACTGATATCTTCAATTGTTTTTTCCCCTCCTGTTTGGTTTGTAACATCTTGACCTGAAACGCATGGAGCTTCGAAAGCTTGCAGCAAGTATACCGTGCATTTCAGTTGGCCAATAAAGGCATCACTGATGGATTTTGGTTTGTACACTTGTCCCTCCTTATCCATTAGGGTTAGAGGCACAAGACCCCCGTCAATATGGAAAAGCTGCATTATACTGGTCAATGACCGAATAAATGTTATTACTATTACTATTAAAAAAGCTGCAAATAACAAAAGAACACCATGTTTTTACCTGAGAGGACGCCTCTCTAGGAATCTCTAGGTCCTCCAGAGCAACTCTGAGGCCAACGTCCAACAGACATTGGAGGAGCTACAAAGGCCTAGTAGAGTGGTCTCTCTAGGAATAATCTCTAGGTCTTTCAGTGCAATGTTGAGTTAAAGTTGACCATAGAGTTGCACTGGAGGACCCATATATTCCTAGAGAGAACATATTAATCAAATCTGTGAATAACCGAAGCCGCAAATATGGAGGGATAAGTGTATTATTATATATCTTATTAACGCACTTTTATTGTAATCCGCTTAGATCCTTCTAGGCGTCATTGTTATTTGATGTTTGTAATTTGTTGCCTGCCTTATTTCATCGAACCCTTTCCTGCATTATTATGTATTGTTTTATACATATTATGCTATTATTTCATAGGATGTACGCCGTGGGCAGGTTTATTTTTTTGTCTCTTTTACCGATTGTATGTGCAACACTATGTAAATCTACAGTGCTATATAAATAAAGCATAATAATAATAATAATAAATACATAAAACCTATTATTATTATTATATTTTATATATCTACTTATAATTATATTTATTTCTCTATATTATAATATTTTTTGTATTACAGTATATTATTATTTAACCAATATATAGAAAGGATGGGCCTTGGAGAGAAGAATAGCCCTGCCTGGGATCGAACTCACAACCTTGAGGCTGCAGTACCGGTGCTTAACCACTGCGCCACTAAAGTCCCCTGATGGGCGGGGCTGGGGAGAGAAGCACAACTGCGCCCCGTCGAGGAAGCTGCCGAAAGCTTCCTAAAGTCTCTATTATACACAGTCTAGCCAACAGGCGGGAGGAGGAGGAGGGGAGCAAGGCGCATGCGCGCATCCTTCTCTCGTGACGGGGGCGCGCGCGCTCTTGCTGCTGCTGCTCTCTGACTCTCTCAGTGTCCCTGCTCTGCAAAGATGGGGCCTCCGCGGCCTTCGCAGCTCTTCTTCTTGGTCTTCTTCCTCCTCCTCCTCCTCTTGGGCCTGGTCTGTTCCAATGGACGGAAGCCCAACGTGGTCCTTATTCTGACAGACGACCAGGACATCCAGCTGGGAGGGATGGTAAGCTTGGCTCCAGATTGGAGTGTCTGCGTTTGTGGGCTTGGCTCAGGTGCTTGGAGGGACCAGGCACGTCCTCCTTTTCCAAGACCTGTCCTCCATTTCAGCCTCCTTCTTCTCTCCAGGAGGGAATTCCAAAGCGCCCTCCATTTTGAGCAGGACTAAAAAGCTTGGTTTTATATTTTTAGCAGAGTTTTTGAGCTGTATTTGATCATGTCCTCCAATTTTGCCTTGACTGTCCTCCATTTCAGCCTTCTTCTCCCCTCCAGGAGGGATTCCAAACCTCCCTCCATTTTGGGCATGACTAAAA
Source organism: Sceloporus undulatus (assembly GCF_019175285.1). Taxonomy (NCBI): domain Eukaryota; kingdom Metazoa; phylum Chordata; class Lepidosauria; order Squamata; family Phrynosomatidae; genus Sceloporus; species Sceloporus undulatus. Next base: position 59,034,031 of record NC_056526.1, read on the forward strand.
AGCTTGGTTTTGTGTTTATATCCGCATTTTGAGCTTTGTATTTGGTCATGTCCTCAATTTTTCATTGGATGCCCTACATTTAAGCCTTGTTCTTTCCAGGAGGGTTTCCAAACCGTCCTCCATTTTGGGCAGGACTAAACACCATGGGTTTTATATTTCTAGAAAAGTTTTGAGCTTGGTCATGTCCTCCATTTTTATTTGGTTGCCCTCCATTCCAGCCTTCTTCTGTCCAGGAAGGGTTCCAAACTGCCCTCCATTTTGAGCAGGACTAAGAAGCATGGGTTTATATATCGGTTAGTGTTTTCAGCTTTTAATTTGTAATGCCTTTCCAGTTTTCTTGAACATCCTCCATTGTGAGGTGCCTTGCCCTCCTTTGTGGTGAGGGCACCTGGGTAGGGTGACCCCAGTCCTCCTTTTCCAGGCCCTGTCCTCCATTTCAGCCTTCTGTCCAAGAGGAATTCCCAACTGTCCTCCATTTTGAGCATGACTAAGAAGAATGAATTTACATTTATACGAGTGTTTCAAGCTTTTATTTGGCCGTGTCCTACATTTTTCTTGTTCATAACATGAGAGTAATACTTTCAATGCAATGAAATATAGGTGAGCATTTGTAGCATCAATTGGAATAGATATGATTTATCCATCATCTTCAGGCACTATAATATTGGCATTGTTTTGGGATGTTTATGTTGGCAAGACTAGGAGGCATGGATTTACATTTATGTTAGTATATTTTAGCTTTTATTTGGTCGTGTCCTACGTTTTTCTTGAAGCTTCTCCATTTCGAGCATGACTAAGAAGCATGGATTTACACTCATGCAAGTGTTTTGAGGTTTTGTTTTGGGATGTCCCCAGTTTTTCCTTGGATGCCCTATATGTTGTGGTGCCTTGTCCTCCTTTGTGGTTATCGTATTGTTCATCCTGCATGAAGGACGACAAGCAAAATAGCTGCTAGCAAAAATGGGGGAAGCAAAAAGCCTCCTGGGTCCTTCCTTTGGAGAGGATCCCTTAAGTGTGTGTATGTGTGTGGTTCATTTATTTCTTAGGATTAACTTATGGCCACCCTATCAAAGTTTTCTTGGCAGGTTCCTTCAGAGGAGGTTTGCCATTCCCATCCCCTGAGGCTGAGAGAGTGTGCTTTGCCCCAGGTCTGTTTGATTAATGTTTGCACCCCCTACAAAAGGAGTGTCACATTTGAAGACAAATAGGTCTATAATTTCTCATTTTTGAACCACATACAATAAATACAAAGCTGAACATTTAAAAGAACCCAAATTTTTACTTCGGTGCATAAAATGCAACTCTAAACGGATCGATTAGATTCTAATTTATTCAGAAGGAAAAATGAGTGACGACTCTTGACTCATCACTCAGGAACACAAACCACTCTCTGTTAAACCCCCTGAAATTTCATGTTGCACCCCAGGCTGGGAACCCCTGCTTTTTAAGGCAAGGAGCCTGATGGAGGGAACACACTGATCTAGACTCTCCGTTCTATGCCAGGCTCCCCTTGGCTCTTGCCAGGAGTGCCATTTGCAAGTGTTTCCACCCTCCACATGATCTCCTCATAAGTGAATTAGACGCCATCTAAGCCGGAGTGTCTAAATTTCTGTTCATCTATGGGCTGCTAGGGGCTGAGAGAGAGAGCTGAGGGTTCAGTAGATCTATGCCTTATTTCTCTTGTCTCACTTACCTTTTTGCCTTCATTTTGACATGTGGGCTTCCCTGTTAGAGAGCTCCAGTGCCACAATGAACTACAGTTCCCAGAGTTTCCTAGCACTGAGCCCAAGTGATCCCAAACTGGATTATTTCTACAGTGTGCTTTGGACCAAGGACTCCCTCTCTGAGATCAGTGAGTTATGGATGATGTCAGAGAAGGAATTCTCAGTTCATCCTTTGGCCTTGTCTGATATTGCAGTCCTATGCCTTACCTACCAGCAAATACCTTGTTTACGTGGGTTGCTGAGCTAGTAATACCTTTGCTTTCTGATTGGTCAGTATGCAACAAACTTTGTTTCATGCACGAAAATGTTATGTATAAAATTACAGTCCTCTGTCCATTCTAGCGGTCTTTGGATCTGCATCCCTCGCTTATGTGCAAGGGATGAATGGAGGGAGAATGAATGGGGTGCATGCGTGCTTGGGCCACGTGCCCACTATATTCAAGCCAGTGGGGCTTGAATATAGGCGAAACTCCATTTTCGTGAGGGTACAAAATTGGGGGGGAGGGCAGGGCATTTTTGTAATGGACACTTTAAAGTTGGAAGTGAACTAACTGAGGTGAGAAGAATAGCACTGTTTCACTTTTCCTCAGTTTCTGAGAGGCTATTTAGAAACCCTTCTGCAAGTCCTTGGATCCTGTGTATAAGACCATTGTAATAGGGTTGCCCCGTCTTAATGCTTTTTGTCTCGGACAACTAATTTTGGGTATTAGGAATGGGGAAGGATGTATTTCAGATATATTAGTCCTAAAGAATTTATGTTCATGGTGTCAAAATGGCTTGAACAGCTGTTTGTTTTTTGTACCATGTAAACCTTAACATTTGGTGGTGTTTATCTTGAGCAGCAAAAGGACCTGGGCCAGCCTTGGAATATAGTACCTTCAGTAAAGAGACTTGAAAAGTCTGCACATTCTGATGCTTCAGCCTCTGGAGAAAAACATGCATAAATCTGTCATAATATACAGAGGTCAGCTTTTGTTACATCCTTCACAAGCACATGTGAAGAGTACATGTGGTGGTATAGTGCCATTTACATGTTGGACATATCAATGGAATTGGCTTGTCTTAGCAGAAGAGACAACAGGTTTTGACTGTGCTGTGTGATCTGACCTTTCCTCTGAACCACATTATTCACACACAGTAAATTGATCTTGTAATGAAAATTATGTTTGAGCTCTTTTTTAAAACTACTTTTTTCCCTAAAGGAGTTACACTTATTTTGCTAGTGTCATCTGTCCAATGTTGTAAAATAGTGCTGAGTGTAGGAATACTCTCACTTGTTAAAAAAACCCAGTAAGAACATGTTTTCTTAAATGCCTTGTGGGTATATTGCTCTATGATTAGACAGTTTACTTTTTCTTTAGCACATAAAACTTTTTAGTTAGCAGAATTGATTGACGGGAAACTCAATATACAGTATAAGCCGGTTACTGAGTTTGTTCAATGAAAGACGAGCTTCAGTTTTTGAAATATGAAGCTGCAAGGGCTTCATCATTGCCAAAGAACAAAAATTAAAAGAAAAGAAAAAATGACAAGTTACTCTAGTATATGCAGAAGGCATTTTTGTACTTGAAATCTGTCCTGGTATGTCTCCTAGTACATGTAGGACTGCAGCCATAAACCCAATTTCCTAGAATCATACTAATGTCTTGTTTCTTTTATTACAGATACCACTGAAAAAGACAAATGCCCTCATTGCAGAGATGGGGATAACATTCTCAAATGCAGTAAGTACTAAATCAGGTTTTGTCTGTTAGAGTTTGCAAAGTATATTGCTCTTATAGAAATAAGTTGATTGTACAAGAAAAAAGAAAGGGAAACAAGGGAAATGACCTAAGGAAGGATGACAGATGAATTTGCACTAGATTTATTGAAGGCATAAAGGGAGCTGGGCAGAGCTGTTGTCTTCCTATGACACTGGTGCTCCATGAGGCAGCATTCTGGTGGCAACTTTGCTCTTTTTGAGCTACAGTTCTTATTTCTTCATTTCCAAAAGGACATCATCATATGGGAAATTGTTGGGAAAGTTTTAACTTATGTAATCAGGAAGTGGGAATATTTTCTCTGTGACAAAGAGACTTTCTCAAAGAGTCAGACATCTGAGTACTAAATAGTCAAAACATTGTGTTGCCAGAAGGTACAAAGAATTGTTGGAACTTCCCCTTTCATTACTCTTCTGTTAGCCTTTTTGTTCTGTCTCTGTATGTGGAACTGAAAAATGCTCAAGACCTCTTTCAGACTGGAAATGTTACAGAGTACTCTGACTGGGCATTACTGGGCTCTCAGGTTTCCTTCTGTTTCAAGGCAACTTGGTAATCATTACTTAGATTATGTGCAATTCAATGGTCAGTTATGGTCAGTTATAATGTAAACCGGAGCACATGGAGTGAGTGTGAAGGCCATCTTCTTCCCCCATAGATCCATGGTGTGCTGCATTATCCAAAACTGGTTGAAAATTCTTACCAAAAGGAATTTTGTATTCTAAACTCTGAGTTTTTCCATCTATCTTTTAAGTTTGAAGGTAAACTGCCATTCCTGGAAGCTCCTGTGAGCAGATATCTACAGTCAGCCCTCCATATCCAGAGATTATGCATCCATGGATTCACCCATCCTTGGCTTGAAAATACTCTTAAAAACTTCCAAAAAGCAAAGTTTGATTTTTGCTATTCTATATAAGAGACACAATTTTACTGCATTATTGTATATAATAGGACTTGAGCATCCACATATTTTAGTATCCACAGGGGCTCCTGAAATCAAACCCCAGTGGATACTAAGGGCCCACTGTATTTGGAAGGAACACCCACTTTTTTTATGAGTGTGTGTGGGATTTCGAGGGGGGTCCTGGCCAATTAAAAGTTGTATAGTTTGGAAAGTCAAGAAGCTTATTGACTGTGCTAGATATCTCTGACAATAAACTACTTGATTTGTTTCTACATTCTTTAATTCTCTTTTCCTAGTATGTGCCCAGTGCATTGTGCTGTCCCAGCAGAGCCAGCATCTTGACAGGGAAGTATCCACATAATCACCATGTTGTCAATAACACTTTGGAGGGAAATTGCAGTAGCAAATCCTGGCAGAAGATTCAGGAACCATATACCTTTCCAGCTATCCTGAAGTCTATGTGTGGCTATCAGACATTCTTTGCTGGGAAGTATTTGAATGAGGTATGACTTCTTCTTCTGCATTGTGCTTTTTTGAATTTTAAAATATGCTGCTGATTGTGAAAAATCACTGTAAGCAAAGGTGGAATTTGTATGAAAGGCATATTAAGATGTAGCAGTTCTTTATGAAATTGTTTAGAAATAGTAAGTCTAGTGTAATAAGTGTTGTATATTTTTTCATGCTTAAAACTGTAAGTCACTAGCTCTGAAAACCTCTTCCTTTAATATAGTTAGCACATGTAAAAGGTGGCTGCTTCACATTAGATACTGGGGAGTATTGTAAAATGTTTATGCTGGTGCTCATAGGATTGTATACTGCTTGTAACTGAAAGGTACATGTGACCAAAGCTGGCATTGCGCAGAGCTGTCTGTTTGGGAAGAACATGCCTAACTTTTTATATGGTGGTCCTTTTAGATATTAGTAGCCACTATTGGAGCCAATGCGGTGTAGTGGTTTGAGTCTTGGACTAGGACTCTGGAGACCAGGGTTCGAATCCCTTCTCAGCCATAAAACCCACTGGGTGACCTTGGGCAAGTCACATTCTTTCAGCCTCAGAGAAAGGCAATGGCAAACCTCCTCTGAACAAATCTTGCCAAGAAAACCCCATGACAGGTTTGCCTTAGGGTCCTCATAAGTCGAAAACAACTTAAAGGCATACAACAACAACAGCCACCGCCATGTCTAGACCCAAGTCTAGACTGTATGGGGTTCAGGTGTACAGCATAGGAACTGTCCAGTTCCATATATATTTAGGATTGATTCCTGACATGGTATTGCTATATTAGAAGAGAGAAAGCAGTAGAAGGAATGAGCAGTCACATTCTGGCTACTTTCATCTCTCAGTTAATGACTGTGAATAGATCTGTGTTGTTGTTCGTACGTAACATTGTGATAGTAGAGTGGATGATGATCTTAACAAGTGGAATTTGGTTGAATTGCCCTGCTGTTTTGAAGCCAAATCTGTTTTGGTGCTGTATACATCCAAAGTGCTTTTGCTGTGTGTAGGTAGGAATCCAGTGAGGAGGGAATAATCTTGTTACAAATGAGGAGAAATTAAATTGCTGACTAGCTGCTTGAAAGAGCTATTGGCCTGTTAGACTGCCAGAATAAAGCTGCTTCGGGTCTCTTTCGAGGTATGCTGTTTAAATGATGCATGCACCCTAAGAATCCGGAAGCTGCACCAAAGCTGCACTCCAGTGCTTAGGACTGGAGTGTGGCTTTGGCGCAACCTCCGGACTCCTAGGACCCATGCATCATTTAAATAGCATACCTCCAAAGAGACCCGAAGCAGCTTTATTTTGGCAGTCTGTAACAGGTCATTGTGTCTTCTAGAGGTGAATGAATCCTGTACTGTGGAAAGTTATGGAACCTGTGAATTCAGGCATAGTTGGGACATTATGCTTGAAATCCCAAAGACATGATCCATTAAATGTTGTGTAATTCCTTACAAAAGAATAAAAAATTCTGAATGAGTGAAACTAAAGGCAAATCTTTACCATACCCTTAATTAAACTTTGATGTAGGTTCTAGGATAAAATAGCTTTGAGTTGTATTGGAGCCCTTGGATAATGGCTATCCATGGGTTAGACAGAACTTTTCTCATTGGGAAAACCACATTAGTATCTTAGTTAATCTTGATTCCTCTAATTTCAGTATGGAGCAGAAGATGCGGGAGGAATTGGTCATGTTCCTCCTGGGTGGAGTTTTTGGTATGCCTTGGTAAGTTTTTGTTAAATAACTATAATTTACTATAATAACTTTATTTAAAAAAAAACAAAATCAAATTGTTTCTAGCTGCTGGAAGACAAAAAGTGTCCATTCAGTGGAAATTATAGATGGGGCTCTCTGAGCAATGAGAAATGGATAGATAGTTTGGAAATAAGTGCTGTTGGAGAAGGTAACTAGCTACTGGAAAGCATTATGTGGATTAGAAGAAAGTGATATGTTTGTTAATTCATGGTTCTCATGTATTATTTAGGTTAACAAGGCTTCTTTCCTGTACAGTTCAACCACCAAACAACTCAAGTTTTGGAAAAATATATTTTAATATTGTATATTAATGTAGGAGCCAGCATAGTGGTTTGAGCATTGTACTTCACCTCTGGAGACCAGAGTTCAAATCCCTGCTTAGCCATGGAAACCCATAGGTGCAAAATGTCTTGAAGGCATACAAGAAAAATACTGTATTATTATTTATTTCAGGGGAACACACTTCCTCAGAGTGTGGTGGAGTCTGTAGCTGCACCTTTCCCCCCCTTCCTTCCTTCCTTCCTTCCTCCTTTTTATGTTGCAAGAGACTAACATGGCTACTTCTTTGAAAATTTCACTAGCTATACTCTTTCACATGGAGAGGCAACTTCTATTTAGACCCTCCATCATCACCTCCTACCTGTTCCAGAAGGCCCCTCACTTCTCTGGAGCCAATTTATGGGGCTGTGAGAGGAAGCAAAAACTGGGGGGGAAATCACCCCCCTCACTTTTGCACCCATTACTATATCACAAGTGCCATGCTATGCAGTTCTGGGTCCAATATGAAAACTCTTTTAAGATTTCATGTGGATGCGTGGATAATTTTTATTTCTAAAGAGTCTTAAAGGTAGTTTCCATAATAAGATTATAATACAGGTTGTGACTCGCTTATCCAAAGTGCCTGGGGCCAGAAGTATTTTGAATTTTAGCAATTTTTCTGATTTTGGAATATTTGTATACATATAATGAGATATCTTAGAGAAGGGACACAGATCTAAACATGAAATTCATTTTGGTTTCATATACACCATATAGCTCGCAGGTAATTTTGTGCACAATATTTTTAATAATTTTGTGCATGAAACAAAGTTTGACTATATTAATAAATAATAATAATAAATTTATTTATATACCGCCTTTCCAAAAAGATCAAAGCGGCATTGAACCATCAGAAAGCAAAGGTGTCAGTACCTCAGCCACCCATAAAAAAAAGTTTTGGATTTTGAAGTATTTCAGAATTCCAGATAAAGTAGTCTGAACCTGTATATTAATTTATTCTGAATAACATTCACAATGTTCACTGTGAGAGTTATGAACTGATAGTCTGCAGTTAAAATATTGCATTGCTCCCAAACTCAGTAGGAAGGCAACTTTCTACAACACAGTTTTACTGAGGTAGTATGTGATGTGTTTGATAATTTGGTAGTATAACTATGTGTTGTTATAAATCCAGTATCAACCATCCATTATTACTAATGTACTTTGTGTTTGGGGTTTATCACTTGTAAGAGCTTGTACAAATGAAATTTGCTGTATTGTAATTAGAGAGCAATAATTTCTGTGCATGTTTTGTGTTCATTTTGTTTTTGCAGGAAAAAAATTCCAAATATTACAATTACACACTTTCTGTAAATGGAAAACCACGAAGGCATGGTGGGAATTACAGTGTTGATTATCTGACAGATGTACTGGTAAGAATTTTTCAACAAGTTATGTTGTCAAGATCCATTTTTGTTTGGCTCTAGAACTAGATTGCAAATGTATTATGGTATAAGCCTTTGGGCAAAAATATATTCTTGTATTGTCCTTTGTTCGTTTAGAGGTAAAGTGAAGAGAACTGAATATGGCCGATATAGAAATGCAAAAACAAAAACGTAATAGTGAATAGCTAAATCTAACTTAAATCAAGTAGGTAATTCCAGCTAGAAGACACCCCTTAAATAAAGAGGGAATTTAGTAAGTAAGTTAACATTTAATGTTCCATTTATTCAGTAATTTGGAGTTAGGAAGTGGATTTTCTTCCATTTATTTAGTTTTGTGGAAGAAGAGTACCACAGTGGGCATAAAGCAATACTGAATTCACATTGTATATTATACTACAGTCAAGAGGAAATGAAGACCTTGGCCTGGATCTAGTGCTGACACAATACTTGTGCAATGCTCAGGCTTTTTGCTCTGCTAGTGCTAAATTATATCTAAGTCCTTATTGTTGACTTTGAAAAGAAAATTTAAATAAGGAGCAATTGACTGTTTTTCCTTTTAAAGTGCAAGTCTTTAAATACCATGGCAAGTAGAAGACAGTTCATGTAATGTTAACATAATCTAATGATGTAATATGCTGTATTCCTGACAGAATGAAGTTATGTTGAAAGCAGTTCAGAGCAGTTTGGGATGTTGGAGTTGAAGGCAGGATTGACATGCTAGTAGTGAACATTCCACTGATGGATACACTATTGGATACATCACCAAAGCTTCTGTGCTTTGTGCTATTGTCCTTGAGACAAAATAAGTCAGTTTAGTGGTGGACAAGAGTGACTGCTTATTTTGGAGTACGGTGATTGGTAGTCTTTGAAGTAGTAATGAACTGACAGATTGGTTTTTTTTTATCACACCTAAAGATTCTTAACTTAATTTGAGGATGTAACAATATTTCCTTGTGCCACAGTGCATTTATTTATATTGAAGGGAAAACATAAAAGAAAGGCACCTTTGATATAATTTAGCACATCAAATTCATCATGGCTGTATGACTTTAGAAATCCTTTTCGTAGTATTTAGATTGCATTACCTACACAACTGTTTAATTGTATGAAAAATTACTCTTTAGAGGTTTAAGTTAATATTTGTTTTCAGGCCAACATGTCATTGGATTTTCTTGAATATAAATCCAACTTTGAACCATTCTTTATGATGATAGCAACTCCAGCACCTCACTCACCTTGGGTGGCTGCTCCCCAGTATACGAAGAGTTTTGCAAATGTCAGTGCTCCAAGAAACAGTAATTTTAATATCCACGGAAAGGTATGGATTTTTTATCTTTATCATCATCATCATCATCATCATCATCATTATTATTATTATTTACGGTATTTATTGATTAACAGTTGTTATATGCTCTTAACTTTCTTCTGCAAAACCGTGGAGATAGATCATGAGTCCAAGACAAAAAAATAAATAAATTATGTGGGTAACTGTATGTTTGCAGCAGGTGAACTCAGAATCATAGAATCACAGAGTTGGAAGGGGCCCCATTAAAGTCCAGCCCGCTGTTCAATTCATGATCTCTAGTTGGAGCAGGGGTGGGGAATCTATAGCCCTCTAGGTTCTGATAAACTACCATTCCCATCATGCGTCAGCACTAGCCAAGATGAAAGAAGTATTAGCCAGGTTCATGAAGGCTTGGTTGTAACTTGTCCTCATATGATAATGCTATATGTAGTGTCATTCACCATAAGGGGAGGAACTACAACTAAGCCCTCATGAGCCTGTCTAAAACTTTCTTCAGCTTGGCTGGTGGTGAGGCTTGATGGGAATGGTAATTTGTCAGAACATAGAGGGCGATAGGTTCCCCACCCCTAAACTACAGCATCCCCAGAAGGTAGCTGTCCAGCCACGTTTTGAATATGTCCAGAGAAGGAAACCTCCACCACTTCTTTAGGAAATTGGTTCCAGTGTTGAACTACTCTTACTGTCAAGAAGTTTCTCTAATGGTCAACCAATATCTACACTCCCATAACTTGGTCCTACCCTCTGGACCAACAGAAAAGAAATTGGACCATTTTGTCTGTGATAGCCCTTTAGATATTTAGGAGAGCAATCTGTTACCCCTCTGTCTTCTCTTCACCAAGCTAAACTTGCCTGGTTCATCAATTTTTTGCATATGTTTTGTTCTCCTTACCTTGTATCATCCTTGTCGCCCTTCTCTGAATCTGCTCCAGATTGTCTATTGTCTTCTTAAAATTGTGCACCCAAAATTGAGTATTCCAGATGAGGCCTGGACAGTGCAGAATATAGTGGGACTATTACTACAATGTGGTGTAGTAGTTTGACTGTGAGTCTGGAAACTTGTTTCCCTGCTTGTGTGTGAAAACCTATTGGGTGACCTTAGGTGAACCACACACGGTCAGCCACAGAAAACCCCATTATAGGTTCGCCTTAGGGTTGCCATAAATTGGAAGCTACTTGAAGGCATACAACAACAAAAAATTACTTCCCTTGATTTAAACTTGTTTTCTGTAGAATTTTATTACACTCGTCATATTATCTCTTTTTTTTTTGTATTCTGAACCTGTTTGTGCGATGTCAACATTTGTTGACTGGCACCTTAATTATTTTCCCTTTTTCTATTGTGCCTTTTTGCTTCTGATGACTATAGTTCTTAAGCTTGCTCTACATATATGTTTCATCCTCCTGTGATCAGTTGCATGTCTTTCAGAATAGGGATTAACGTTTATCTGTAAAATCTACACGGGATTACAGTATAGAATCAGTATATTCTCAATTTTTCAAATTCTAGACCCATCTTTTATTTGCTTTTAATCTTATAGTAAAAATCGTTTGAAATTTCTGGCTTTTAAGTCTGCAGCCCTGGACACACTTATATGGGAATAAGTCCCAATAAACTCATTTGAGCTGGCTTCTGAATAGAAGTGTATACTATTGTATCATCAGTGAATCAGATTAACTAGGTCCTTAGAACCTGAAGTGGCTACATCTCAATCATACCTAACTAGTGGTCTCAAATATTGGTAATAAGACACCCAGGAGAAATGTCTTAAAAGTATTTGTCCTTCAGTTATTGTTGAATAGAAACATATCTTGGCTAGACTGAAATGTTTCACTATGCAGCAGAATGTATTGAGCCATTGTTGGGCAAGCAGTGACGCACATTCCTTTTTGGAAAAAAATAGCCATTCATGTGGTTAGCTCCAGATTAGATTGGTGTCATTCATGCTGATTCTGATTGAAAATGAAGGCTATGGAATTTTCTACCTCTTGGGATGAGAAAAATAAGATTTTAGTTATGTTTAGCAAGTTCTGTTTTTCTATACCCTCCCCCACCTCATATCAAGGTCTTGCTTTTGTAACCCTGAAAGTCTTGAACCAGGCTCTGATGTTTTCTCTTCCTACCACCTTGGAGTCTGGCAATAGTTTATGTTCAGATAATACATTTTTCTGAGAGGAATATGATCAAAGTTTTAGAGCCAGATGTTATACTACTTGAAACTAGGTCCTTTCTAGAAGAAACCTAAACATCAGTAGCAATAAAAACAAAACCTTTGTGGAAAACTCTGCTGCACGATTTTTGTTTTGGTTCCTGATTGTTATGAGGGCATTAAATATAGCGCATAATTACTGAGATATGTCAAATGCTGCAGTTTCATTTTATATGACATTCATGAACTTAATTTATGGCACCAACTAAATTAAACTAAAAGAGAAAGAGTTAAACTTTTAGGCTGCAACTCCTACTTACCTGAAAATATGCCCCATTGAACTCAGAGGAATTTACTTTTGACTTGACGAACTTACAAGTTTGTAATGTTTATACATTATCTGAATTGAAAATGATATTTTTATTCAAAGCTTTTCATACCATGCTACAAACCATATAATTAGATTGTTTAAATGCCATCTTGTCCTGTTTTACTGAAATGTAATCTGAGTAAAACAAGATGGCAGATTCTATAATCTGTTCCATTTTAATGCTCTTAATTATTGTTCCTCTTTGGTATGGTCTGGAAAGTGGGAAAGCAATCTAAAATAAGCAGTGTTGATGCATGTTTTATAGGACAAGCATTGGCTCATCAGGCAAGCAAAGACTCCCATGACTAATTCATCAATACAATTTCTAGATGATGCTTTTAGGAAAAGGTAGGAACGATATACTGTACTTTTTAATAATGCTTTTTGCAAAACTAAACTCAAGCAACATTTCCCTCAAACACAATAGTATGTGTTTTCAATATGTATTTTCTGTTTGAGTGATGAAATAGGCTACAATTGGTACAGAAATGAGATGCCATTTATGAAAGCATATGCCATTCAATCTATCCGTCCATCACTAAATTATCACTCAAACAGCTGAATTTTTTCTTTCCATTTGTATTAGAGGATAGCTCTTTCCTGCATTGCTGCTGCAAGGGATCATACCAAGTCCACAGTGTTAATGAAATAAATGTTATTAGGCTATCCTGCCAGATAGGTTACTGCCTATAGGGCCCATGTTGATGTTCATTCCATTTCAGAACTGTGAACCTGGCAGACTAGAAAATGAAATGACTTTTTATAACATTACAAACATCAAAGACAGTGGTTGCATTCACATGTAATAATAAAGAAGAATTCTTAGGAATTCTGGTGTACACACTGCTCCCATCATTTCTGCTTGGCCTCTCCTATTTAAAAGAGCAACTAAAGTAACCAGAAACTTAACTAGGAGTTTCAGATTCGGAGTCTTGGGTTCTTCCTCCCAAACAAATCAGGAATCAGAAACCTTATCTTCAGGTAGTGACTTATTAGATGAATGGCATTCAGAATCTCATATGCTTCCTAGTTAGCCACATTCTGTGGGAGCAAACAGGCAGTGTGCACCAGTTTACTGCTCATGAATAAGCCAGAAGTCTCTAGAATTCTAGCCTAGAGTTCCATGTGAATGCAGTTGTTTTTAAGTGAATCATGTTATTGATATTGTGTGTTATTCGGCAGGAAGGAAAAGTTGAATAACTTATTTCACTTTCTAATTGTCAGTATTACTTAAAACTCTGTGTAGTAACCATTTTCACAGCAATTAAAAGTTTAACTCCCAGTTAGCAATTTCTGAGATCTTATGTATTCCTATATTAAGTAGATGAAAATTCAGGGGTAGAAGAGTAATGGCAGAACTAAATGTTTTGTACACCGGAGTTGCATTTCAAAGGAAGAACATGTTGAGCTTTAAAATTAAAATATATAATGTTTATTTTGAAGTGTGAGCCCTATCCGCCTTCACATTTAAATGCACATATGTCATTAAATCGATAACACTTCAGCTTGAACAATCTTGTTCATATCTAGATGGCAGACACTACTTTCAGTGGATGATCTGATAGAAAAACTTGTGAAGAGGCTGGAATTTCATGGAGAGCTGGATAATACATATATTTTTTACACATCAGACAATGGCTTCCATACAGGTAAAAGGTCTTTAAACTGCATATATTTTATGTAATCATAATTTGCATAGATGTTTTATTATGCACCTGGAACTATTTTAGATGATTTCTGTGTGAACAGATGGAAGGACATAAGATATCTTGCCTTGAAAATCATTGGCGTACAAATCTGATGGTTCTCCTTCATTGCTAGTAATCTTATAAGATACAGGAAGTTCTGAATTTAAAACCAAACTGAATCTAAACATTTCAGTGAGAAACAGGGCAAGTCAACTGGAGATGTAGCACATAACAGATGTTAAGAGGATAAAGTACCAAATGATGTTACCTTTACATGATGATGATGATATAAACTGTAAATACCTGAATTTCTTCTTTATATTTCTTAGGTCAGTTTTCTTTGCCAATTGACAAACGACAGCTGTATGAGTTTGACATTAAAGTTCCATTGCTGGTTCGAGGTCCAGGAGTCAAACCCAACCAGACAAACAAGGTATATTGGTGCAATGTTGCAGTGCACTACATAGTAAAATATAGTTTCAAAGCAACCTGGTTTTAGGATTTCTGCAGTGTGTATTGGAGTAGTGAGTAGAGAATGAATACTGAGGAGCAAAAGTGTTCTTGAGTAGAAAGTGAACATGTAAATTGGACTAAGTAGTATACCCTGAGGTTGTGTAGAAAGGAATGAGGAGCATTTGTGGTCAAACTGTTAACTGATAATTGCTTCTTAATCTTGGTGGAGAAGCAACAGACACTACAGGCGTGCCTCCCCCTTTATTTGTGCATTATTAAAGTTGCTATAAAGCTTTTTGGCTAATCATCACTGAAAAAAGTTATTAGGCAGCCTGTAGTGAACTTGACTGTTTACAAGCTTTGCCTGAATATTGTGTAACTAAGTAAAGGAAATGAAAAATACATATATTTATTTTTTGTTCAGCATATAATGGCTACAGTAAAACTGGACTATGGACTATGACTACAATTTGATCTACTGCTATGTTACATTTCTGTAGAGGTACCTTTTTACATGTACAGTATTCCCATTTGCTTTTAAAGAGGTACTGGCCCAAATGAACAATGAACGGATAAAACAGCAGGCACAATTGGCTCAAAGACAGTTGATAACACTTCAATAAATTTTTATTTTATTTTTATCCCACCTTTCTCCCAAAAACCATTTACCTGTATGGAAGCCATTGTCAAGGCAGCTAACAACATATCTAAAACACATTAAAACAGCAATTAAAATAGTACAATTAAAATAATTAAAAATATAAAAAATACAAATATAAAATTTAAAACGTACAAAGTTAAAAATAATAATCTAAAACCAACCCTCTCATCCCCCAATAAAACAAGCCTGCAAGGTTTTAAAAGGCCTGTTTAAAAAGAAGAGGGGAAGAATGATGAAAGAAGGATAAAAGACAAGGAATAACTGGATGCATGGGAGAAAGAAAGTAGAAAAGGAAAGAAAGAATAGTTATTGTAGTTTTCTTTTTTATATATATTTAGCATAAGTTAGTAGTGACTATTTAGTATTATTTAATATGGTGTATGATGTATAATTTCAAGATAACAATGTATATTTGATGTGGTTATAAGTTTGGTTGTTTTTCTTTTTCTCTTGTTTTTCTTTTTAAAAGTAACTAATAAAAATTAATTAATAAATAAAAAGGCCTGTTTAAATAAGAATGTCTTCACCTGCCAGCGAAAAGCCAGCAGTGAGGGGGCCAGCCTAGTCCTGTGGAGGGGAGTTCCACAGGGTGGGAGCAGCCACGGAGAAGGCGCTCTCTCATGTCCTCACCAGGAGAGCCTGGGATGGTGGTGGGACTGAGAAAAAGCATTCTCCTGAGGATCTTAGGGCTCTAATTGGTTCATATGGGGAGATACAGTCTCTCAAATAGTCTGGACCTAAGCTGTGTAGGGCTTTATAGGTCATGTCCAGCACTTTGAAGCAAGCAAAGATAGGGAAATTCTGAGACCTTGGGGGGCTATTTTCATTTTGATTCTTGGCACTGCCCCTCTAGTTGGAAAAAAAGTCTTCCAAAATAACAAATAACATCTTAGAATTCTCAGATGCTGGTTTAAATGTTTAACATTTGAAATGGATTAAGAAAGAGTAAAATAGTTTTTCAATGGCAAATTGCATCTCCTTGAGGCTTTAGGGGGCCTCTGTGTACCATTTTCCAGCTATGTTGAGGGGAAGCAGAAGACAGGTGGGGGGAACACTGATTTTGTCAACTCCTTAAAAATGGGGGAAATGCATGATTTGTGTGATGGAATGTAGATGCCTTTAATATTTTACAGAAACATTATGTTCTCTGTTCTCTCTCACTCTTCTTTGGCGGGTTACAGATCGCTGAAAAGTGGCAGCCTGCACCCGCCCGTTTCCCCACCGGATCGGGGCCTCAGCAGATAGAGCGGCAGCCGCTGAGGCCCCAATCCGCCGCTTTCCAGGCCGCGGGGAAGCGGCAAAACGCTGTTTCCCTGCCGCCTGGAAAGGGGTGTCCTTGGGGCTCCAAGCCCCAAGGACACCCCGCGACGGCAGGGAGGAGGAGAAAGGGGCCGTCTGAAGGCTGCACCCAGCGATGCAAAGCCAGGAAAGAACTCCAAAATGGAGCTCCTTCCGAGGTTGCGGAAAGGGCGCCCTGGCGCGGCCCCAATACGTCACAACCGCGCCGCCTCATTTGGAGGCGGCGCGGTCGTGATGTAGTGATGGCGGCGGCCGTGTGGAACGGCCGCTGCCATTTTCTATGCGCAGAGCGTGTACTAGGGTTAGGGGCGTCCGGAAAGGATGCCCCTTTCTAACCCTAGTATGCGCTCATCACGTACTTTAAGGCCCATTTGTAACGGGCCTTTTTTGATCAGCAGCTTTTCATAGGTAATCAAGTAAAATGATGTTGAAGTTTGCTATTTACAAAAGTGGAGGAGGAAAGAGGAAGGCTTGATAAAATAAGAGATGAATGATTAGCCTCAGTTCTAAACAGAGAAGGCTGCCTGCCTGAGTCTAAGCATATAAAAGGCAGGAAGACTGACAAGTGCAGTTTTTCAGTTCACCAACATTGCCAAAGTTTTGGGGAGTGTGCCCAGTTCTTCAAAGTACAGTGGAAGTATGTATGTGTTACAGAAATTAGAGAAGACTAATATCACAACTTGGTACTGTAGAATTAACATGTTAATACTTCATTTGAATGTAAGTGGAAAACCCATAATATTTTTGTGTTTCCTGCCTTCTAGATGCTTGTGGCAAACATTGATTTGGGTCCTACTATTTTAGATATTGCAGGCTATGATTTAAATAAAACACAGATGGATGGCATGTCATTATTACCATTGCTGGTAAGTATGCAGATGATTTTGTGTCTTGTCTTTTTCAGATTGTAAGCTTGAGGGCAGAGAAATGTCTAATTTACAAATTGTAAGCCACTTTGATAGCCTTGGCTGAAGAGCGGGGTATAAATTATTATTATTATTATTATTATTATTATTATTATTATTATTATTATTAT
>NC_056526.1:59051338-59099953 GCF_019175285.1 Sceloporus undulatus
TATTATTATTATTATTTTAAGAATACTCAGGAGATTTCTCTCAGAAATATCCTCTTATAGTAGTAGTAGTAGCAGCATGAGTATTCCCACAGCACTTTCTGTTGGCATTGGTAGGGATAATTGCTACATGTCCCGGTGGCAGAGCAAATGTTTTGTGTGCAGAATCTCTGGTTCTATCTCTAGTTAAAAGGATCAAGGAGGTCTAGAAGACCTGTTCTTGAGACTGTGGAGACTTGCTTGCATCTGTAGTAGACAGTACTGTGTTGCATGAGCAAGCAGTCTGGCATCTTATAAAGCAGCTTCCTGTGTACTTTTCCAGAGTTGAAGTTACATTTATGTTAAAATAGGGGTGGGAGAACCTGAGGTCTTCAAGATGTATTGCTGGCTTTCAGCTCCCAGATTTCCTGTCATTTGTCCATACTGATTTGGGCTAGGGTGTTGCAATCCAGCAACATCTGGAGGATCAAAAGTTGTCCTGTTTTCTAAAATAGTTTGAGTATTGATGCAACTTGCCTCTAGTCTTGCCTGGGGGGAAGGAAATAGCTTCATGTTAAATTCCATGTAAAAAAAAATTAAAATAGGAAGTTGTCTGTTTTATCACAGCATTTTTGACCATAGTGAGTCTAGTGTATGTCTACTCTTCATATTTACCTTGTTTCTGCTATCACAAGTTCAAGCTTAGATTTCTTAGCTATGGTGACTAGACACACTTGTATCTAAAAAGCTTACAGTCTGCTTGGTTTATGAGCTCACAAAAACACATCAACCACACATGTGTTAATATTTGTTTTCTCTTAGAGAGGAGATGCAAATGTGACCTGGAGATCAGATGTTTTAGTTGAATACCAGGGAGAAGGACATAACAGTACCGATCCTACCTGTCCTGCTCTTGGGCCTGGTGTCACTGTAAGTAGGTTTTCAATTTTTTCTTCAAAGTATGTAGAGACGTGTAGATCTACTGAGGGTTTATGTAGAAAGATTAGGAATTGTAGTTTTGATATGAGTGGGATAAGAGGAAAGGAATATGTTAAGGAGTAAAAAGGTAAATTTAGACGTGTTTTGTACTGTTTAGGGCTGGGGCTAATGTTATTCCTTTCCTGTATTATTCCTTTCCAGTGTTCAACTTTGTTTATATGTTGATGGGAGCCAGAGTAATGTTCCTTTCTGTCCCCACCCAGCATTGTTTTCCAGATTGTGTTTGTGAAGATGCATATAATAATACATATGCATGCGTAAGGACGCTATCATCGTCATGGGATTTGCAGTACTGTGAATTTGATGATCGTGAGGTAATTTGCCTATGCATTTTTCATTGCACCATATAAAACTCAAATTTTGCATGTAATCTCTCCTCTCATTTTTATTACATTTATGACCTCAAGTAGATGAGTGGCTTGCAGCAGCTACTTGGCTGCTTGAACTGCGAATGTGCCCTGAGTGTAGATGACATGGTTCCAAAGGTGTCACAGTTCACAACAGACAGCTGCCAAGGAGCATCTTTTTTAGCTTTCCTTTTGCAGTCAGGTTTGGGTTACTTTAGGCGGCTGTGGTGCACCTTTAGCCCAATCCATGCGTCATCTGAACATCATGCCCCTGAATTGGCCCAAAGGCAACGCTTTTGGCCTGTCTGTTTTGGGCCTATGTAGATACTGAAACTTTTAAGAAAAGGTAACCACCTCTTCTGACTTGTCAGAAATATAAAATAAAATGCAGTACAGGCAATACATGGCCCAGTGCTGCTCTTTATCCTCTTAAATAAACTCAGTTAATTGTTTCTACCTCAGGAACTTTGGTGAAATATACAGGTTTTCTTTCATAGTCAAAATGTTGCACCGTGCTAGAGGAGGTTGTGTGAAGCAAGGAGATAAGTTTTCTTTCTGACATTTACTCACCAAGTATTTCCATATTTTCCTCTCTTGTCATTTTCCAAGACTCTGCTTAGAAAATTTCTTCCCTCTATCTTCCAGTTCCAAGCCATTGGGTGGGCAATTGCAGTGGGCCTAAGAGCTGTCTTTCTGCCCCTGGGACCCTCCAGGTATCACACAGATGACTAGGACATAATAGCAAAAAAGCTGAAAGTGACCAGGAGTCCACTTTTGGATTTCCAAAATGGGTGAGGGATTTCAGTGTGCAAAGTGAACCTGTAACCTTTTGAAATATGACTTTACACTCCTGAGGGCTTCTGGGAGAGGCATCCCTCCCCTGTCTTGGTTTGATCAATAAAAGGACAGCACAGATGGAGTCAAGGGCCACAAAAACAGCTTTGTGAGGGCTGTACTTTGCTCACTTTTAATTTATCAAATCCTGCTAGGCACAGGTTCTTTTCTCTTTTCATTCCCCCATAATATTATGGCAAATTTTTGTGCAGCTATTCTGCAGAGCTACCAGAACTACTTTCCTGTTGGAAAAGGATTAAGAATAGGTGTTACATTTCAGTATCACATATTCTTTACATGTACTGTACTGGTAATAAATACTTGGCAAAAGGTATCTGTTTATCAGCTTTTAAAGAACCAGCATTAGGCTTAAGGGAGCTGCAGTGGGCAAGTCTACATTGCACTCCCAGTGCACATACTGCTGCTTGCTGCATGCAGAAGCAGTAGTCCAAAGTCTAAGACCTCATATCAAATTGGAGCTCTTGTTCTAGTAACTATAACAGACATATTGCTCTGTTTAATGAGAAAGCTGAATAAAGTTTTGATTGATTTGTACCTTTGCAAATTGGAATCATTCAGGTAATTGAGAATGCATTTCCATAGACAGAGCCAAGACAATTGGCTTTAAGAGGATTTTATGACTTGCCTCTCTCTTTAGAAGCAAAATTAAAATCTCATTAGTAAGACGCTGGCTTCATAATAACCTCCAGTTCATTTCAACTATCACGAGGCCTGTTCTTTATCCACATGGTAAAACTAAGAACCCCCACAAAAAGTCAGAGTTGCTTATTTTGTTCTTTCTGCTCTGACTTGGATGTGCACATCAAGGCCAGGGGTGGAAATGTTTGTGGTCATGTAGATAATAGTTGAACTGTGACTCCCAGCATTCCTCATTCATTCCCATTAGCTCTGCTATATAGGGCTCTAGGACTTGTCAATCTCTTTAGGGTTGCATGTCGCTTTATCCCTCCCTGAGAGAAATAAGACTTTCCTATAGCATCCTCTCAGTAGCCACTCCTTCATCTGTCTGAAAATGTTCCAGGGAGGAACATGGGTAGGTTGCAAAACTCAGATGAAAGCAAGTTCTGCGAGTTTAATTCTGCTCACAATTCTGTTGATATCTGATTTTCAGGGAATACCTTTCAGCATTAAAGCCTACCTCCTTATCCTCTATGTAGCATTTTCAGGAAGATGGAGGACTGAACAAGGAATACATTTCCAGTTCATTGGCACATGCCTAAACCTGAATGAAGCTCCAGATCTGAGGAAGTAGACCAAGGGCCTGAACAGATAGGCCAAAATAAAGCTGCTTCAGGCCACTTTGGAAGTGTGCTGTTTAAATGACGCATGTGTCCTAAGAGACCAGAAGCGGTGCCAAAGTCACGCTCGAGTCATAAGAATTAGAGCACAGCTATGGTGCAACTTCTGGCCTCTTAAGATGTGTTTGTCATTTAAACAGCACACTTCCAAAGTGGTCTGAAGCAGCTTTATTTTGGCCTGTCTATTTGTGCTCCAAGTCTACAAAATCTTAGGTTACAACTCTTTTGCTCAGTTAATCTCAAAGGTGCTACAAGATCCCTTTGCATGCTGATATTCCACACTCACGTGGCTGTTTCTGAATTCTGTAAACCATGTTCTGTTTAATCACATTCTTTATCTTGGTACATTAGACTAAATATACCATTATATTTAGTCTACCACTTCTTTCTTTTCTGAAGCAAACCTGTTGAACACTTCAGTTGTTAGCAGTCTTATGCATACAGACAACAGTTTATTAGGTATGTGAAAGCAAGCCTATGTCTGAATTTACAATACTGACCTGAATCAAACCTAGTAGTGTGACTAGTGAAAATATGACTTAAGTCTTAAGGACAGCCCAAACCTCATTGCCATTTTCTTAGTACAGAGAAGTTTAAGTCATTAAAACTGGCTATCAGCCCAAAAAATAATTGGGCAAGAATCTGCCACTACAGCAGGAAATCATGTGGCATTCCAGGTATTGAATTGCATCTCCCAGGTTATGTTCCCCAGATTATGCTGACTAGGGCTGGGGATTGCTGTTCATCATCTGGAACTGCATTTCCACCTTTACACTAAGGGTCTTCCTGAAACTTACAATCTTCGCAGGAGGAATTTTTCTCCATCCTCCCACCTTCCCAAGCTTGATTAGGAGAGAGCCTTCTCAGTGGATGCTCCTAGGCCTTTGAACAGTCCTCTTTTCACTGATGGGCAAAGACCTTTTTTCAGCCTTGCTTGGCCAGGGTGAAGTGATGGTCAGTTGGGTGTGTTGTTTTTACTGTATATAACGTGTATTTTAAGTATTTTGATTGTTGTAATTTTAATGTTTTAAAAGTAGTATTTTAATTGGATGCATGGTTTAATGCTTTTTAAAATTTTTTGTATTCCATGTTGTTTTAGTTGCTTTATTTTAATTTATATTGGAAGCTGCTTTGAATCTGTTGTGGGAGAAAAGTGGGATAGAAATAAATCAATCAATCAAATAAATAAGCAAGCAGGTAAAAGTCCAATTGGCATTTTGGCGCGTTGGTGGAAGACCTCTGAGGACACAAACAGAGTTTTTAAAAGGACAAAGAATAAAATTATATAATGCCTTTTCAGCTCCTGGAAAGCCGTGTGTGTGTGTGCGTGCTTTCAAGTGTGGCAATCCCATAATTTTCATAGGGTCTTCCTAGGCAAAGAATACTCAGAGGTGGTTCTGCCAATTCCTTCCTCTGAAATATAACCACAGCAATATAACCACAACATTAACCAGGGCTGATCCTGCTTAGCTTCCAAGATCAGACAGGTTATGTTGCCTTTATGGTGTTTAGGAACTCATGAAATCAAAGGTGGATTCAATGCCCTGATGTAATAAAACCATGGATTGGCCATGGATTAGTAACAGAATTGATTTTTTTTTATCTGAAAAATACATGTAATGTTTGTGGATTGCTTGCCTAATGTAATAGAGAACAGTTTTAACAATTCTAGAAAATCTTGAAATTGTTTTGTCAGTGAGAACTGAATGTATTATTGGCCTACTTTTCTTTTTCTCAAGGTGTTTGTTGAAGTTTATAACCTGACTGCAGACCCACATCAGATTACTAATATTGCAAAAACAATAGATCAAGAAATCTTAGAAAAGATGAACTATCGACTAATGATGTTGCAGTCCTGTACTGGAGCAACATGCCGTACTCCAGGAGTCTTTGAACCCGGGTAACCATGCACTTCTGACCTATTTGAGTAATTTATAATTTGTTTTAAACTGTTGACTCGTGCAAACTTTTGTTTTTAATGTACATTTCACTGTGAGTACTTCTAGTAAAGGTTAGCTTCAAATACACTGTAATAAGTTGGGAAAATCATGAATATTTCCTTAAAGGAAAACCTGGTAAATACAAGACTGCATTTGAAGGTATGTTAGCAGAAGGGAGAACAAAGAGGGTTCCCATGCCCTTCTGCTCCCAACAGCCCACCATACCTCTTTCCTTCATTATTCAGAAGGCTTCCCCCTCTCTAGAGGATTTTTAGGTCCCAGATTGCTGCAGAAATGAGAATACTTCATTTCCTGTGTTTTCTGAAGCTAATCAAGATCATTTTTTAAAAAGCAATAATCTATACCACAGCATTATTTTGTTAATGTATGCCCTGAACAGACAGGCCAAAATAAAGCTGCTTCGGGCCACTTTGGAAGTGTGATGTTTAAATGACACATACATCCTAAGAGGCAGAAGCCACACTAAAGTCACACTCTAGTCCTAAGGACTGAAGCGTAGCTATGGCGCAGCTTCTGGCCTCTTAAGATGCGTGTGTCATTTAAACAGCATGCCTCCAAAGTGACCCAAAGCAACTTTATTTTGGCCTCTGTTCAGGCCGTTAGAAAGACTATATGCAACATATGTCTTTGTATAATATAGATATTTTGTATAATATACAGATATATATATAAAACACTATGTATATACTGTACAGTGCACGTTAGTGTGGTAAAATGTGTGTAAACCTCACCTGAGATCACTTTTTCTTATATTTTTGTTCTCCACCTTGTAGGTACAAGTTCAATCCACACTTGATGTTCAGCAACCATGGAATTCAGACTCGCAGACTTTTTACACGTTCATTATAGTGGCATCTGCTAACCTACTTGTTACATGTGTCTGTTTCTTCAAAGTGACTGCAGAAGATCTGCCTAATCCACTCTGACTACATCTGAAAGACTTGATCGGCTGGCTATGGGAGAAAATAACCTCTCAAGCTGGTTGCTGCCTTGTGCAATACATGTTCATTAAAGACATGGTCAGTCTAGTCCACTCAAATCTGATGACCACATCAATCTCAACGTTTCATCCTGAAGTACAATATTAATTTTTGACATGCATCGAATATCCCTGCTTGGTGTAAATGAAAGACTGAGGCTTAGCTTCTTAAAAGCTTACTACATGGAGAGGTGGTCGTATGCTGGGCCAGCTATGTACGCAGAGGCTACAGACTGTCTTCCCATAGTTACAGCCACTACCTGATAAGCTTTTAAGAGGATTGGTTGCATTTGTATTCTGAATCTAGTATAATTAAGTTAACCAGGGAGGTTGCCATTCATTTTCTTCTCAGCTTTTCAAGGCTCAGCTGGAATTGCTGATTAGAACTTGTGTGCCTGTTACTGTCAGATGTTACACATGCCTCTTAGGTATAATCAGCTCTAGTGTTCAATCCAGAACCCACTAAACCACTAAAGCAGCATTTCCCCAAAGATGAATGGTACATTATAGTCCAGCATATTTTCTATTTTGTACAGAAACTAACAATTTTAAGTGTGACAGTTTAATTGAACAATTTACATTCTCAAAAGGAAAGTAATACCTAACATCCTAATGTTGCAGTATATTCCAGAAAAGGGGGTTCTAGTGCCCCTTATCAAAAAGTTGGTCTATGATTTAAAACAAGAAAAACCAAACAGTTCTAAGCCTGCATGAAGAGCATTTTGTGTCAGAGCTTAGGAAATCATGTTTCTTTGGTATCTAGACTTGATTTTTGATAAAGGAGTAATTCTTTTCTTTTCTTGATTGTTATATGCCTATTTGTGAATATGTATTAGCATTTATTGAATATGTAGAAGTTATCAGTATTTAATACTTGCACTTTTTAATTTAATATCACAAAAAGATGGTTCATTATAATACTACTTGTTTGGATGCTGGACCAATTGTCCCCTGGAATACTTTTTGTCACTTGTGCAATGACACAGGTAGTGTACAAACAGTAGAAGCAGGTGAGAGCCATTTTGTATGCATATAAACTGGTTTATCCCTTAAACAGTATATCCATGAACAACTAGAAATAATATCTGAAAACTCTTTCTATGACATTTTTAGGAAGTAATAATTGACTTTATTTTTCAAAAAGATCTACTTAATGTATGCTGTGCCTGGTGAACTAGAAAAGGAAAGCTTAGGCCATATCATCGGTATGGGTTTCAAGTGCAGTCAAGCGAGAAACAGGCTTTAGTTTATTGGACACAAGCAAATGGAAGTAGCTTCTTCAACCTAGGCTGTTGTTTCAAGCCAATTTATGCATGTTGTGTTCTGACAGACCTCCATTTGATTGCAGCACTCCAGAATACACATGGGGGATTGTTTCTTGGAAAGTGCTCACTGTCAAAACTGCCTGACAACCCGGATTTCTTTCTGCCATGCAGACTTTCCATACCCTAATGAATTTTAATATACATTTTCTGATAATGGATTCCCTAATTCATAGTTTTGTAGTGATACATTCCCATGAGAAAACTAAGCTCCTTACATGCCACCCTGAATGGTTGAATTGTATTTTAACGTTTTCAAGATACACAAAAAGGCAAGTATATGTTATTTGGCCAGATGTAAATATTGAAAGGGAATACATGCAGCTTTCCTCTCTGATGCAATGTATCCTTGTACTTAGAAATATTAGAGTATAAAATCTGAGACAAAATGCCAGTGCAAGTAGCAGATGGACTGTCAAAATTCCTCTGATGGAAGTTTTAGAAAGGGCTTATGCAAATGACAAGTAACTTTCTTGAAATGGAGAGCAGCAAATAGGAGGCTAGTTACATGTTTCTCAGAAGAAAATAATCACTAGTCAGTAGGGGAAAGTTCTTTTTTAAGTATCTTCACAAACTTAAGCATTTTCTTTACTCTGTCCTGAAAGAAAGTAATACTTAAGATTGCTACATTTAACATAGAATAGGAATGTTGCAAGTCAGAAGGTTCATCTTGTAAATTTACAAATTAGATTAGACGTCTTTGACAAAAGGTGCAAGATGCTTTCTCTCTCTGGATATGGTTAGCAGTGTCAGGAGAATCTCATGAAACAAGGTAAGAATGTGTGATGCGAGATTTGCATACAAAATGAAATACTTGAACTGGGTGTGTGTGCAGTCCCTCCCTCAGATAGGAAGTTCTCGTTTTACCCCTTTATAAAAATTCCTCAGACTTTTGTATCACAATTGTATTATTTCTGGTCTGCTGTTTTGAACAAATGAAAATATAAATGGCCATATCCTATAGCCTCTGATAAGCAAGATCTTTGATTTGGCTGCAGTCTACTTGCACTTTACCACAAAAGAGCTATCCAGTTGTTGGATATTAACAGAGGCCTTACAGAGTATTAGTCTTAAAATTTAATTCTCTCATACATTTTAAACAGGACCTGCTTGGCCATAACATGGCAACAAATCATGCCATGTTAAAATGGATGGGACTTCAAATGTGTGGCAGACAGCTGTACACAGAACTGCTCTCCATAATGGAGTAGTTGCCATGTAACAGAAGAATTAGCTGTGAGTTGACTTCAGTTCTAAATTAGATCTTGTATCTGACTCTTGGTTTAGTTTTTGGTTCTTGTGATAACCAGCAAGTAAGTTTTATTAACTAAACTGGAACTGATATCTTAATGGCAATTTTTAAGGGCAAGTAATGCTTCCCCAGACTATATTAACATGAGATGTTCATCCTATTAAAAATCAGTTGATCAAAATGCTATTAAAAACAACAAACCAATTATCTCGAAAGTCTATTTGATGAGGTACACAGAATAGACAGCTATTACACCTATTTGATGTAAGATTTTTTTTTAATTACTTGTGACAGGCAGCCTTCCTTGGTATTTGATTTCCCCCTTTACAGTACAACACAATAGAAATTATAACCACTATAAGAATTGTCTCCAATGCTGCTTGAAGCCGTGGCATTGGCTGTTCTGTCTTCTTTAATGTTAACTATATTTCTGTTTCTGATGTGTTCCCTCAATGCTGTATGACAAACTGTGTACACATATGTTTTCTATCTCATGGATAATACTGTTTAGTTTAGGAAGTGCCCTTTGAAGAACCCTGTATTATTGCTGCACTTTTCGGTGATTAAAATTCTGTCTACAAAAAATATTGTGTCCTCGAATATGAAAAAAAGAAAAAGAAAAACATATGTTAGACTAGAACACACACATATCTGAAATTCTGGCAGCTCGACAGTTCTTTGATACTTCAAAATATACTGATTTAGGGGTTATGCACAGAGAGGAAACTCTGTTTATTGGAACAGAGATTATATATAGATACATTAAAAGAAAAAGGAGAAAAAATGAAGAAACAGAAAATAAGGATTTGGAAGCAAAGAAAAAACACTTCCAGTCTTCCTTTCAGCAGTTATATAATGCAATTATTTCTAGCCTCTCTAGATAAAAATCCTATGGTACATTTCTTTCCATACCCTATTTCTCAAAACTAAAAGTATTTCTTCCCAAGAACAGCATTGCTGTCATTAAAATACTATTTTTCTGTAATAATCTTAAGCAAACCATTAATCATGTTATAAGTATGCAATATTAATCCTCCCAATTAAAATTATAAGTCTATATATAAATAAATAAACATATTATATAAGATTAGTACTTTAATTAAAACTATTTCATATAATAAAGCAATATTACACTGACCATCTACATTTCTTTTTTTCATTTCAAAACCATGTCCACATCCAAATCTCAATGCCATTTTATCCTGCATCAGATTTCTTAACCCAGTTTCACCCAGAGTATCCCTTCAATTTCATCTTAAATTTAATATGAACTTACTCAAGCACACAAATCATGAAGTCCAAGCCATAACTTGTTATAGCTATCTGATCTCCATTCCTTGAAAACTCAGTCTGAAGGATCATGCTTTCTAATTCTTCAGCCCTTTTTCAGCCCTCTCTTTTTCTCAGTTTTACCAGCTAATCCACTCAGTTTTTCAGACTAAACCTTTCCATCAAACCCACTTTAATGTGTTCCCCCTGTATGTATAAAGGGTTACTGAAAAGTTCTCGGCCCAACCTAGGGCCATAAAATTTATATGTTATTCCACATACTCACCCCAAAAGTGGCACGTTTCTCAAGTTTAACTTTTCCAAAATATAGTTATATTCTGATGTCTAGTCACTGAAATACTGTGATGATGATGATGCTACTGCATCATTCCTCTTTTTAAGAGGAAACAGATAGAGGAAGATTTGGTGAGTAAGATAGATGATCAGACCCCAAATTCTTCAAAACGTCCATTGTCTTGCCAACCTATGAGCAGGTGAATGGTCACACAAAAAGAGAACACCTTTCTGCATCTTCCCTTGCCGCATTTTCTTCAGTGCCTCCTTTAATTGGCACAGCAAGTAAAAGTAGTATTTTGCATTAACTATTTGGCTTTTCTGAAGATAGTCATCAAAATACCTTCCTTATTGCAAAAAACTCTGAGCATGACTTTTGCTGGTGGCCTTTGAGTCTTGAATTTCTTTGGCCGTAGAAAACCCATATAGTGTCACTGCAAGGGCTGTTGTTTGCTGTCCAGATCATAGTAATGTGACCATGTTTCATCAGTAGTGATGAGTCATTCCAAAAAATTATCACTAGATTGCTCTAAATATTGCAAAATCAAAAAACTTGGAGGAAGCCACTCAATTTTGTTTCTGGTCAGCAAACATTTTGGCACCCACTTGGCTGGCTGCTTCTGCATAGACACCTGCTCGTGAATTATAAACCTACTGCATTCCCAGGATGTCTCTAGTGTCCCAGCAATTGTTTTAGCTGAGATTCTGCCAAAATCAGATCATTAACATACTCAACTCTTTCAGGAGTTGAAGGCCTTCTAGACCTTGCTGCATCTTTTGTCTCAACATCTCCAGGATAAAAGTTTGCACATCATATCTTCACATGCATCTGAGGGATGAGGCTCAAGTCTGAGAAAACTCATGATACCAGTTTCTTTCCGTGTAGTCTCCAAGGTCCTACAAGATCCTTAACTTCATCTTTCTACTTCCCCTGTATCTATCATTTCCATATTCACAGTTTATATTTCAACCTACACTGTATCGTCTCCCAGTTATGTCACAGTTTTCTCAGACTTGAGCCTCCTCCCTCAGGTGCATGTGAAGATGTGGTGTGCAAATTATGGAGAATAATTTTCAGGTTGTTCCTCGATAATTCGTGAATAGAACAAAATGAAATCATTAAGGCAAAGCAAATGGTGGAAATCTTGCATCAGAGGCTATCACATGTAACTTTATAATGATGGAGCTACATCTCTGACACGGCAGGAAGGTGCCATGCAAGATGTTCTGTTTTGCAATGGGGGCACCTATTACATACTGTACTGGGATGTGTTGCAC
Source organism: Sceloporus undulatus (assembly GCF_019175285.1). Classification (NCBI taxonomy): domain Eukaryota; kingdom Metazoa; phylum Chordata; class Lepidosauria; order Squamata; family Phrynosomatidae; genus Sceloporus; species Sceloporus undulatus. The sequence continues at coordinate 59,063,169 of NC_056526.1, forward strand.
AGCAGACATACTGCTAACTTTGTTTACATGATGGTCCTGACAGTCTAACCCTCTCTGCTCCTTCCTGAGAATATGATCATCGTGCAGTTCAGCTTTATGTGATCATAAGTCAGTTTACGATGTCATAACTTCCCAACAAGATGCCAGCCATTGTTTTTATTGGATATAACAGGGAGAAAGTGCCTTTAAAAGGCCAAGATCTAATATTGTGTTGGCATACATCTGTGTTAATAGGCGACTGAAGCCGATCTCTTAGGAAGAGAATACCCTGCTGCCAAGTTCCAATGACACAAATTCTTTCATTGAAAGAATGCAACTACTGAATCCTGGTCAAAACTTGTACAATCAGCCCTCCGTATTTAATGGTACTAAGGGGCTGTGCACACCAGCAGGAAAGACTGGGATGAGAGTGGAGTCGGGGCGCAGCGCCCATGTGACGTACACCCCAGCTCCACTCCCAGGGTGGCATGTTGCCACGTACCACACCACACGGTGCTCCACTGGCGCTGCATCCACACAACGCAGCACTGAAGGAGCACTGTAAAGCCGTGGTGCTGCGGCTATTACGCCTTTTGTAGGGCGCAAAAAGGACCCACCTTTTGCAGCTTCTTTTTGCACCCTGCAAAGGCCAGATCAGGGCAATGGCATGTGGTTGCCACAGACCCAATCTGGACATAAAAGGGCCGGCCTGCACAGCACCTTGAACATCCACAGATTTTAGTATCCACGGCAGGTTCTGGAACCAAACTCCAACGGATACCAAGGTCCCACTGTAATGTGTTTCACATTTAGTGAATTGAGCCTTTTTAAAAGGGAGGGACAAGCATAATAAAATTGATAAAAAGTAAAGGTAGTCCCTTGACACGAGTGTCTAGTCGTAACCAACTGTTAGAGGGTGGTGCTCATTTCCGTTTCTAAGCCGAACAGCCAGTGTTGACCAAGGACTGCTCTGGCAGTCATGTGGCCAGCATGACTCCAGCGTATGCTGTTAAATTCCCACTGAGAAGTGGTACCTATTTATCTACTTGCATTTTCGTGCATTTGAACTGCTAGGTTGGCAGAAACTGGGACTAGTGACGGGAGCTCACCCCATCATGCTGATACCTGTAATGAAAAAACATTCAAGCTCAGTGCCCATGTACAAGGAAGAAGTAAATACTGAATGCCCAATAATTTGCCTGCACTGTATATATATGAACATTAATGCAATCAATGTGAGCATATGTCACCACTGGGAGGAATGGAAATTGAATTTCACTTTCAATTTTGCCCCCAAATTTTCAGTACTGCAAGAGATGAAATGTACCTGATGTACCTGAAGGTGAATGAGATGGCTAGATCTTTTGATTGGTGCTGTAATCTGGACCCAAAAATACAAGAAGCTTAACACGTAATAGAGCAGTGGAGACAATTATGCCAGTGTCAACCTCAGTTTTAATGATGGAATAACACTTGCTATTTTATTAACAACTTTTAAGGAAAGAAAAGATTTTCAGAATAATAAATAGTACAGTTTCTTAAAAAGAAAAACATAACATAACTTCAGTGTTTCCCACATTACTTTCCTCTTACTTATTCTGAATGCTAACAAATAATCAAATAAACTTTGCAAGATATCTGACAAAATCAAAAATGTTACATTTCAAAAAGCAACCATCAAAATTCAAATTATAGCTTTAAAAATAAAGGTATATTAACCAGTGTTTAAAGTTTAAGAATGTTTGGACTAAAATGAGTTCTGTTTTCCTTACGCAAACTGGTAGGAGACCAAGATAAGATTGGGGAATACAGAAACACAAAGTTCAAGTAAAAATATAAAATTCACATACGTGGCAATTGCCATTTCTAAATTCAAACACAGTATTTAAATCTAAACAACAGATGCATGAAGTTCCAAATTTAATGTTTGTTACAGTATCAGAAAAATGAACTTTAAGGTTGAGTTTAGTTTTAACTGTTCCCATGAACAGTCCTGGGGGCAGGGAACCCAAAGCAAAACACACATGCCTTTCACAAGCTGATGTGGCCATTTTGTCAAGGGATATGTGCAAGAGAAAGAACAAACACCTGGCTGTCATTCTCTTCCAACTTAGCAGCATTCCTTACAACCAACATTACTTCTTGCATCTGCCTTCGCTCATATGTGGCTTCGGGATGTATACCATTAGAATGAGGGCATGGTTAAAAAAAAGCAGTACTTCTTGTCTGGAAAGAGGGAAATGCTGGCAGTCTGAAATATAACAGCATCCAGTTATGCAAAACCTAAATGAATGCACCACAGAAGAAGCTTAAAGAGGGTGAAGAGGGGATGAATGCAGTCTTAATGTCCTGTTTTTAATAGCAAAAGCCCCACTGAGAATGCCGGACTCAGCTGAAAAATTCCTTTCTTGAGTGATACTTTATCATAAAAAAAGTTTATGCATCTTTCCATAGACATCAATCAAACACATGCAAAATATGCTTTCTCTATCATATCAGTCTATCCCTGGGGATGAGACAGCATGCCTTTGCACACCAAAAGAAAATGATGTGGAGCACAGCTGTCATATATGTACAGTAATTTTTGAACTGAAATAGTGCTATAACATAGTTTCTATCGGAACAAAATAATTTTAATATCAAGTATACCCTGCACACCACTAAACTCTTTAACTTTGATTATGTTTCCAATAAATTTAGCACACACACAGTACTACAATATTGCATGTGAAACAGGAAACCCAAACAAAATATGCCAAGTGATCATCTGATAACTAATTCTACTTCTAATTTTATGTTAACACTTTAAAATTAAACAACGATTGTCTTGGCAAATCTGAACATGAGAATTCCCCCTCAAACCTCAGTATTTTGAGGAGGGTTAAGCAGCCAAACATTTAAAATGAAGGCACTCTTTTTCAAGAGAACAATGCATCAAACACCCACCAGGTGTCACCACAGTGGCAAATATTCCTTAGATAATTTAAAATTAATGCCCAAAGAATTAGAAGAAGGGGATATGACTGCTGGATATGATTACTGAAATTATATCCATTAAAGTTATCCCAAGTAAATAATTTCCCCTTTGGGTGGCTACAAACATGAAACTAAAAGCAAGTCTTGTTTATACATTTATATAAACTTGTATTGCACACCCATTTCTTTGGTTTTATTTATCATACAGATTTGTGATAAAATATTCTAGAAAAGAAATAGTCAGTCAAATACAAAATCTTCCTCCTTCCATTATTTATCTTGCACTTAGTAACCAGCGTACAGAATCCAAGATGGCTTTTGAAATGTTTACACTTTTAAACAGATATTAAAACTATAAATAAAGCACTTATCTTCTTTCATTGTGAAGGGAAAAATGTAAATTACTATAACATAAACTTAGGAAAACAATACTATTTTACGGGGTTTTTTTAGCAGTGAAGGTTTGAGCCAAACCAGTTCAACTGCAACTTTAAACAGCTGGTGAATTAAAAGAATTCTGGATTAATTCTATAATGCTCAGATTTTCACTCATGCAAACCTCAACCTACTGTATCCATAATATTATAAAGCACATTCAAGATTATGACCCACATGCCGGAGCCTTTGCATAGCTCTGTTTCCTTTATATTAAAACCTATCTCAGCAACAGCACTGAATATATTAATTTCAGTAATACCAAAATATAAACGCTAAACCGTCTGTTCAATACATTAATCAACTTACAAAATCTCTTTTCCATGTCAACATCCTTCTCTTCTCCATTTCTTACCTTCTTTCCAACATTTCTTCTACCCTCTCTAGCTCACACATCTTCTACAAAGCATTTGGAAAACATTCTTCATATAAAAATAATTTTTTTGTAAAAGTACAGGGAAATAGTTGTAGAAAGATAGTGCAAATCAACTTGGATATCAAATAGCATGCTATTCCTAATTTTAAAAGGAGATTGGATTTCTAACAAAATTGAAATTTACACATCCTTTGTTTTAAAAGCTAATGTTAATGTTAAATTAACATTAAAGCAAAGAATGTCTCTATTCCCTAATATCTGTGAAAAGCGATTACACACAATCAACTACAATGAAGCCAACAATACGGTCTGCAAGTATTGCCATTTTCCTTTGCTTCTACATGCCAGATAAAGAATGTCAATTTATGAAGTCAAAAAATTGTTATCTGTTTTAAAGGAACAGTCATCCTCACGTTGGGTAGTGGGTTTGGCATGCTACTTAATATTTGGTAATGCACTTTTTCCTGAGTGTTCTTTGGCTCCATTTAACCTGGTTTCCAAACCCCACCAAGGGCTTCTTCAAGTTTGTTTCTGTATGCTGCATAGCGTCGTCTTAAGTTTTGTAACTGCTCATCTTCTTCCTTGTCCAATATACGTAAGAAATTCTGTAGTTCAGGAAGGCTAAAGGCTTCCCACTGCAAAAGAAAAAAAATGTTAGACTACAGGTAACAAAAATATATAGACACAATTGGCAAGAGCAGAGTGGTGGTTCTCGCTTCCGTTTGCCTGTTAAGCAAGCAGAAAACAATTGTAGATTAAAGCTGTTATACGCTTTTCCTCTGCCCAAAACTAAATCCATCCAAATTTCTGTTATGTTCCTCTTTTAGAAACATTACACACAAACAAGGGCTACTTCTGCAATATGTACTCCCCAAGAAAGCCAGGTGGAGAGAAACAACAAAAACAAGACTCCGTGAAACAAACCATCTGGCCATTTCAAGGACTACCTTGTTCCATAAAAGCCTGTCCAGTCTGTAAGATCTTTGGGAGAGGGGCCCTTTTCTCCCTATGCCCCCTACCACCAGAGGTACATTTGCTGGGGACAAGAGGGGGGCTTCTCAGTGGTTGTTCCCAGACTGAGAAACTCTCTGTTAGGGGTTCCCCATTTCTGCTAGAAGGCAAAAATGTTTTTCTTCAGGCAAACCTGTGGCATTTAAGTTAGTCTGCTACTTAGAGGATTTTAACTGGCTATGGCTCTTTATTTCTTTTTATGCCTGCGTTTTAAAATGATTTACATTTTAATTGAGATTTGTTTTATCTGCATTAGCCTCCTTGAGCACAATTTGTGGCATAAATCAATTGTTTGCTCTCTCTTCATATGTGTAAATCCTGAGGTGATCTGATTCCCGCAATGACCAAGCTCAGAAGGTACAACAAACTGCAGGCTTAGTTTTTTGTGGGTTTTTCGGGCTATGTGGCCATGTTCTAGAAGAGTGTATTCCTGATGTTTTGTCAGCATCTGTGGCTAGCATCTTCAGAGAACTGCAACTGCAAGCTTGCCTGGGCCAGTAAGACAAGAGTGTCTGCTTTTCACTTTTTAAATCATAGTTTACTGCTGTAGCTAAACCTGTATTTGTTGTTAATGAACTTCGGAATGATCTCAACTCATGGCAACTCTGTGAGTGAGGCATCTCCAAGACTCTCTATCCTCCACTGCTCTGCTTAGTCCCTGTAAATACACATAGTTCCCTGCTCTTTGTTTTAATTTTATTACTGTTCTGGAAGGGTCAGCAAAGAGCAGCCTTTGATCTGCATGTGGCTCCTTGGGCTGTATTTGTGGGCTCCCAGGGTTCAAAAACATTTTTCAAAACATATAAATAGTCTCCTAAGTTCTCTCTAGGGGCTGTGGGTGGGAATGCCACCATATTTTTGGGGGCCCCCCTTTTTCGGGCCATTTTATGCCCAGGAAAGAGCTTTTTTGATACAGGAAGTGGCTCAGAAGTGACTTTAAAGTCACTGAAAATAGCCTGGGGATCCAAAACTGAAGCAAAAAAGCACCCCATATAATTTAGAGTCCATTGGGAGGCGTGGGGAGATTGGGGGGGAGGTACATAAGACCTTTCTCCAACCCCCAATTACCACCCATACTGTTAAAGAAAGAAAACGTCTAAAAGTATAAATTTGATTCTAACTGATGAACAACCAACTCTTTTTTGTGTACAGTGAAGCAGGGAATATATATCTACTGAGAATAGTACACATCTACTCAGAAATTCTGGAAATTAAGAAGCTGGACCCAAGAAGGCACTTCCAAATTCTTAGCAGAAGTTCAGATGCAACTTACCAAAACTTCTCCAGTTTCATGCTCACGCAGAACAAAACTAAGCATGTCTGTTCTTGGGCCTGCCATCAACCGCAAGTAGAGAGGATGTTCCGTTTCTGAGAGTTTACACATATAAACTGGAGACAGCATTACAAAAAGAACAAGTAAATATACACATAGAATTTGTTCTGCATTAGAATTAATAAACACAGCAGACTGACCCATGGAAAATAATCATTGCAGCTATCTGATCACATTTATTCTCCTCAACTCCCATTTTATCCTCACAGTAACTGAAATACCATGTACAGCAGGCTGTATTTCAGAGGAAGGATCTGGCAAAACCATCTCTGAGTATTCCATGTCTAAGAAAATCCTATGAAATTTATATGGTCGCCATAAGTCAACAGACAACTTGAAGGCAAATGTACACACAAGAATAATTCAAAATGAAATCTGAATTTAGACCAACACACAGTTGCAAGTCTATAATTAAAGGAAATGTTCAGCTTGTTATATCTCCATTTAGTATGTCCATTTATACAACCTTTGCTTCTTTCAGCAATCAAACCAGAAACAAACTAAGTGAATATAATATCCCATTTCATCCAAAGGAGCTAACTATGATTACCAGCTTTGGAACAACATAGGATACTGAACCAATGTCAAATGAACCAATATTCTGGTCTGTTTGTTTTTTTTTTTTAATTTATATACCGCTATTCCAAAGATCATAGCGGTGAACAGCAAGTAAGCTAATGAGCAAGTAAGCTAATTTGCCCCCAACAGTCTGGGTACTCATTTTAGCGACCTCGGAAGGATGCAAGCCTGAGTCGAGCTTGGGCCCTTTTTCTGGTCTTGAACTCGCAACCTTGTGGTTTTGAGTGAATGGCTGCAGTACAGGCATTTAACCACTGCGCCACCAGGGCTGTGAAGATGGTAACCACACACTAAATATGAAGTCGAAGGGTTCATATTCATATGGCATCCATAGGTTTTGTGTTGTGAAGCTATGTTCTAGAAGAGTTTTCCTGACGTTTTGCCAGCAGCTGTGGCTAGCATCTTCAGAGTTCTGACATGGAAGAGAGTGGGGTATATAAACGGTTGGTTGAGGAGAAGCGATTTGGCATGTCACTCTGTTTATTGTTCTGTTGTTGAATGGCAACGCCTCAGGGTGTCTAATTAATGATCCACTGTCTGCTGATCCATGCAAATGAAAACCAGGTTAAAGGGGGGGGGGGGTTCTCAGCAGACAATGGAACATTAATTAAGTAGACACCCTGAGGCGTTGCCATTCCGTGGCAGAACAATACACAGATTAACATGTAAATCACTTCTCCTCAACCAACAGTATATATACTCACTCTCTTCCATGCCAGCATTCTCTGAAGATGTCAGCCATAGCTGCTGGCAAAATGTCAGGAAAGACTCTTCTAGAACACAGCCTCATAGCCCAAAAAACCTACAAAAAATTACAGGCGAAATGATTTGTTCATGTGGCTGCCGACTGTTCTGAAATGCGGCTATCCACTTCAAGCCAGGCAATCTCTTAGAAATGAATTATAACCAGCTACTGATGGCTGCTTTTCTATGCAAGACAATCAAAGGGGGAAATACTTGATTTTCAGAGTTAAGAATTAAGCTTCATTTATATACCGCTTCATACTGCCTAAGCAGTGTCTAAGCAGTTTACAACTGTAAGCTAATTTGCCCCCAACAATCTAGGTACTCATTTTAGCGACCTCCTTGGAAGGATGCAAGCCTGAGTCGAGCTTGAGCCCTTTTGCTGGTCTTTAACTTGCAACCTTATGGTTTTGAGTGAGTGGCTGCAGCACAGGCATTTAACCACTGTGTCACCAGGCACACAGTATCACGTAATTAAATTCTTATTACAACCTCCTTCTGGATTTAGGTACAATCTAGTCACTGGAGGTGCTAAGATTCAGGCACTGCCATCTTATATCATCATCATCATCATCATCAATGGTCCTGTACAAATAGTCTTGCACATCCATTTACATCTTCTACCAATTAAATTCTGCAGTTGTGTGTAGTTCTCAGATGATGATGCAACCATAGGTCCTCAAGGCATGTTATCTTGCTGAATCTGTATACATACAGTGAGCTCCAAATAGAAATCGGCCTAATAATAATAATCCCTAATCCCAGCCTAAAATAATTTAATACACATCTTTTATATAAAATCAGTAAAATCTGCTGAGCAAATTAATCTTTCTCAATACAGTGGAACCTCGCCTTACGCAGGGGATCCGTTCCGTACCTCCCCCCCCGCGTAAGGCAAATTCTGCCTATGCTTGAGACCCATTCAAGTGAATGGGGCTCGTGCACATGGTCATGCGCACGCGCCACAGGCGCACACCCCTTTCATCTGAATGGGACACGCTGCCCCTTGCGCCCTGTGCACTCCTGCGTGGCTTGAGCATGTACGCTCAAAGCCAGATATAATGCAGGCGCACTGTACATTCAAGTGTCGACATCATTGGTTAAAGCTCAAGTTATGCTTACAGGGAGTAAACATATTAAATAGGACATCTTTTCCCATCTATATCTCCTGCTTATTTATTTACTATTATTCAAGTACTGATGTAGTAGCATACTGTACCTTGATCTTCCTTGTGACAACGTTTATAAAGTGCAAACTTGGCAGGGTTATCAGCCACCAAAAACTTTTTGAGCAAGGCCTCAATGACTTCATGGACAGTGTTAGTGCTGCTTATGTGAAGGGTATTCACACAGCCATTAGGCAAATAAAAAGCGGTCTCGTTGTTGTTGCCATGCTTTCCTAGACTTGTGGGCCGTACTGTGATAGGTCTGCAAAGTTCCATCTGAACTTTGATGAAGCCAGTGTATACTCCACTGGAATTCTGCAACAGAATCAAACACATGCACATAGAATCAATGGATACTAAAACACATGCACTGCATCCTGCAGTGACCATTCCGCTTAGGTATTGAGTAACATCTATTATGTGAGTCTGTTTACTTTCATCCTCTATATATCCTTTGTCCACTGTCCTTTTTGTATCATGTTTATTAGACTGGTGCAGCATTTCAAGCTATCTGATGAGGAGGTCCAGTAATTATTTTTCTCAGTACTACATTTATGCCCATTGGCTCCAACTGTTTCTTTCCTGGAAACTTTCCAGGGACCAGCAACTGATGGCTAATAGAACACCAGTTAATGGGCCACCACTTTGAGTAGCAGTGTATTAAGACTAAAACCCATTATGGCTGAATCAAACTACTGCATAACATCTGGCAGTCAGAGTTTGTGGATCAAGCATGTGAAGGGGGTGCTCTACCCAGAATGGTGAGATGTGCCCCGGCTGTTTGGTCCATGAGCTAACTGTGATGCATGAGAATATTTTAAGTGCAAATGCACTTGAGGTTAAGAAATAACTACTTATGATATACTATGTGATATAAATGCATTTTCTAACTTAATTACAGGGGTGAATAAAGAAGCCCCTGCATACATCACTTGTAACTACTCAAAATAGTATACAAAAGTCTTACCAATGTCATCTTTAGCTTGTCAGTAACATCCGAATTATACATTTGGACTTTCTCCTTGGTTGCTTCTTTACTGAGGTAATTATGGGATTCTCTCTCTTTCTGAACATCCTGAATCAAAAGGGGTACAAAAGTGTAAACTTATAGAAAACATACAGAAAAAAATAGTACTACTAAATAATAACAAGATTTATTGATTATCTAGAAACATTAGGTACAGTATAGAAAACACGTTAAAAATGGAGAGGTGTGCACCAGGGTACAGTGTGTATAGATGTGTTCCAATTTTCATTCCATACCACAGACACATTTAATGGAACTAACATTTACTTCAAGGACACAGACATACCCATGTATATATGTATATACTCATGAAGTCTAGAAATTTTAGAAATGAAATTGGCTCCAACTTATCCATGGGTCAATGTAAGTACTGTATTTGAACGCTTTTCAGAAAAGGAAGCATCCCCTTCTCTGAGTAGAGTGGTGAAAGGTGAGAGCTTAGTCCATGTCAGGAGTGCTTAAAAGAAGCACTGATCCCCTCTACTCTCTCTGATGGGGCACTGATTCTGACTTTTGGAATGTCTGGGCAGGAAGATGGCAGCAGTGGTAGCTCTCTGGTGCTTCTCCTTAAGGATCACCAAGAGGAATCCAGCTTTGAAGGAATTTAATAAGACATCTGTTTATGTTTGTCAGTTTTTCAGGGTTAAAATCAGGCAAAGTTATCACACTGAAGTTAAAGACTATAATTACTGCTAACATAGGTACAAAACAGACAGGCCAAAAGCATCACCTCAGGGTCAATCTAGGAGCATGGCATTCAGATAAGGTACACGCCTGGATCGGGGTAAAGCCACACCATGGCTGCCTAAGGCAGCCCAAAGCCAGCCACGAAAGGAACGCAAAGAAGCACTCCTTGCCGGTGGTCCACTGCAGACCACAGCGGTGCCCAGCCTCGGGACTGTGGCATGGTTCTACACCACTCGGGGTGCACTTGCGGTTGGAGTGGCTAGAGACCACTTCAAGCCACCCATATGATTGAGGCCATAGCTGCCATTTTCTTTGCTTTGCCTTGTTATCCTTTATGATGTATTGGTTTTCTTAGCCCCATCTGTGCCTGGTCACCTCTCCCACACATTGCACAGCCACAATTTACCACAGTTTCTTCTTCATCCACCCTAAAGTCTGCATTAGGATGAGCACAGTTATGCCGGCCATAATTCTGTAAGTTCTTTGGCATAGTTTTCCTTTGCTTCATCAACTTATTCTTTGTTACATGCCCAAAGTTCTAGCCTCGACTTATCCACAGGTCATATCAAAATCCATAATTTTGGCCGACAGACCTGCCCTTTCCCCTCATATATGTGTTCAACTTACACCTGAGTATATATGGCAACACATTTCCATCTTATCTATAAAAACCCCCACAAACTTTCCCATACAAGACATTTAGTGAAAGAGTTACATTCTGGACTTTGGATAATATATGGGAATATAGTAGATGGGAGTTAAGTTACCCATGCTTCTGTTCTCTTAAACAATCCAAATACAGCCAAATTAACATAATCCAATATTACCAACACCAAGAATGGGCTCCCTTAGCTTTTTTCTTTGGCGGTCCTGACAGGTCTCACAAAGTTTGGCACTTTGAAAAACAACATACATTTTAATGGATAACTGTGCTCCCAGAAGCCCCCAGAAAGTGTTGTTCCTCCAAAACAAGGCATATGCAAGTGGTTTCCCCACTTCCAGTTGCTGTTACACCACTGAATTCCAATGACCTCCAGTAGGATCTGGAAGGGAACCAACCTCACACCTGCTAAAGTTTTCCATCCCCGATCTACAAAAATGTAAAGTACAAATAGAAGCAGTACACTCAGAGCTACTAGCCCATCTTTACACAAAACACAGCCAAATTCACTTGCACTCATTGCCCAACTATTGAGATTTTATTGACAGAGCACCTTATTTTATTACATATCTATCAAAACTATGTGGGGTTTAAGTATGCAAACACTAATCTACCTTGAAGATTATAGTGTTAAAAGACAACTTGGCAGACAGCTTTCAAATACAAAGCCAGTGTAGTGCAGTGGACAGGTCAGACCAGGATTCAGAATACCAAGTTCAAATCCCTGCTTAAGTAAAGAGCTCATGAAATAAGCTAACCAACGCATAGCTCTAGTGCAAGACTAAAATACCTCTTCAAAGTCTTTAGAAGTACAATGTACAGGATACAAACAATCATTTTAAAAAGATGGTACAGAACACAATTCCTTCTGGGATCCCAACTAAAGCATTTTAATATTTTGAAATGAAAATTAACGAATAAGTTTATCCATTCTAAAATGTGTCCAGCAGGGGAAAAAAACTTTCAGTTGTTTAGGAAATGGGTGTCCAGTAGTTATTGGATTTCTAGTACAGTAGTGGGATACAGATCTGCTGTAAAAGTAAGTTCTTATGTCCTTAGCTGTTTACTCCAAATAGTATACCAATTTTTTAACAGTCCATTGTAAATACATTTGCTAAGAACAGGATATATTTGGGGGAAAGCCTTTCTTTCCAACCCACACTTAAAACTAAGGTTATAAATACAACCTCTCCATTTGTACAAACACCATATATAGTATCAAAAGTCTCAGCTCTCAACATTAGTGAACTGACATTTCCATTTAATTACCTTAGCACTTATGCTATCCTCCTGGTCACATCCAATAGAGAACCAAAATATTCACAACTTGGCTCACAGTGGTTATGTCAGCCAAATGGTTTACATGTAAACTCTTGTGTATAGTGGGCCCACAATATTAGCGGGCTAACTATCTGTGGATTTGAGCACCCATGAATTGCCATGCCCCATTTTATTAAATGGTGGTGCATGGATGCCAGACACACTAGCATAAATATGTGCATATTGTTGCCATTGAATAAAATGGGCTGCGACCATCCACATTTCTTCCCACCCAGGGGGGGACCCTGCGGATGGTAAGGGACCACTGTATTTAAAAATCTCCCCTCCAATTATTTTTGTGTGAGCTGTAAAGAGCATTAAGGCACTAGCAGCATGGTAAGCATAATAAGCATAACCTGATCTACTCATATCAAGGCTTGTTGTCCTTGAAGTTATGAAAATGAAACTAAGGGGATTTCTAAAAGCATGCAGCAATGTTTATGTTTACATTAAACTGACATATATGCACACAACTTTATCAGTAAACAAATCCTATTTATATAAGCCAGTTCTGTAACACCACATGAAGACCATGAAATTATCCTCTTTCTGCTGGGTGAATCTACAATGAAAGTCTCTTCCACAGAATACAAAATATAAAGTGAACCAAAAATATAACTTCATTTATTTGTGCCTGCCTGTGTGAAAGAGAGTGAATGAGAGACTTATATGTTCTTGCGATACTAAAGTAACTGATCAAGTTTATCATGCTCTCATACCAAAACTACCAGTTCTTTCATACCCTATAAGGCTTTGCTTTAACTGCTGGCATGCAACCCAGTTCTAAACAGAGCTAGTTGTTTAAAGTCTGGAGGCTAAATTGTAAGAATAGCATTCAGACTCCTGGCACTTGGTTTATAGCAAGAACAGCAAGGTTACACACTCATTTAAAACAGAATAGGAGGATATCAGTATTTTGCTGGGAACATACTTTCTGAACAAACTTTTCTAAATTGTTCAACCTATTTTGCAATTTATTATGTACATGAATTTATGTAACATACTGCTATGACTGGTATTGTGTCACATGTTTTTACCCAAAATCTCTTTTGAGATGGCATGGAGGAGAGTAAGTAAGTAAAGGGGGGGTGAACAGGCAACCCACGAAGAAGGTTAAAATGAGACACAGAGGGCCTATTAATGTGATACAAAGGAGTCTATGAGAGACTTTCCACAGACCAACCAATGAACAGTCAAGATTATGCACTATACTACAATCTTTCACAAAGAAGGTGTTTCTCCTCCATTCTGGAGCAACTATGCAAGTGAACACACTGGCTGTAAAACCATTCATTAACAGCTGCTCAGAGAAGTGAGGCCAAGGAGGCTGCATTGTGAACAGGCATATCACAGATGCAATTGTCACACAAGGTTCTTTACCTACATACCATCCAGCTTCACCATTTCGACTGCAGGCTGGATCAGTGCTAATACTGACAATTAAGTAACTTCTCCAGGAAAAAAAAAAATTAAAAATAGCTTGGTATGGAAGTATGGCTTCCATCTTTGCCTTCCTGTCTCTGCATCAGTACACCTACAGCTACTGACACAAAAGCAGACCAAAAAAGACTTTGCAAAGAAGAGAACTTGAGGGAGCACTGATGTGGCCATCAGAAGGAAGTGTGCCCAGATACAAGGAGTAGTATATATTGTAGCCATAAAGGCAGTCTACATGACAGACAAGGGAAAAATATATTTCTAGTCCTTCTGTATACTGATAAATTTGCTGAGTATGTGCTGATGGGAAAGGAGGCAAGTCAGTGGACCTCTAGGTTCTCCCTGCTCTGTTTGAAAGTACAGTTTATTATGGTCCAGTAGCACTCACCCCAAATAAGGCACACAATCCCACAACATGAAGAGAATCGGGGGAAATGACTGGAGTTAATTATCAACTTCTATAAGATACCATGCATCATGGATTTCTTTTTGAAATACAATATACAGTGGTACCTCGGGTTACGAAATTAATTCGTTCCGCGGCTAATTTCGTAACCCGAAAAACCTTCGTAACCTGAATTGCCATAGGCGCTAATGGAAAAAAATAGCTCTCTGCTGCCCTCCGGTGGCGGCATAGCGCCGAGGTTTTTTCGTAACCCGAAAAAACCTTCGTAAGCCGAAACAATAAATCCCTATGGGATTTTTTCGTATCCCGAAAAATTCGTAAGCTGGGTAATTCGTATCCCGGGGTACCACTGTACCAAAAAACTACATTCCTCAAGGTTACCTGCTACAACTGATTCTTGGGAACAGGCCTCAAATCATACATTTTGCTATTTCTAAGTCCCAGGAGGAGACTACTGAAGTCCTCTAAACTCTTGGAGGCCACTACAGAATTCTTCAAACAAGATTGTGTATATACTCATGTATAAGTCTAGAAATTTAGGTCAAAAAATTGAGACAAAAAAACTGTCAACTTACCCATGGGTTAATGTAAGTACTGTACTTTAACTCTTATTTTAAAAAAGGAATCATCCCCTGGTGAAAGGTAAGAGCATAATCTGTACTGGAAGCACTGACCCTCCTCAGTTCTCTCATCCATCCAGCCTTCAGTATGAGCACAGTTATGCCTGTTGGAATTTTGTAAGTTCTTTGGCACTGTTTTTCTTCGCTTCGTCCTTTATATCCTTTGTTACATACCCTTAAGTTTTACCCCTAACTTATTCATGTGTCATATCAAATTCCATTATTCTGACCCCAAAACCTGTCTTTAGCTTATGTCTGAGGTCAACTTATAGTTGAGTATATACAGTATCTCCCTTCTACAATTCAAAATTTTCTAAAACTACTTCTGTTAACACCAGTATTTTACCTAGACAAATTAGCGAAACCATGATCAAATCCAGATGTGTCTATAAACTTTGTTTTCTGTAATTTATTTACAACATCTGAATGCCTCATCAATCAACAGTCATCTGGACTGTCTACAAAAATTATGAATCAACAACAAAAATATACAGTTGCAATGTATGATAAAAGCAATACAAACATCAAAACCTATCATAAAAGTACTCTTAAAATCAGCATAGGAAAAATTAGTGCCACGTTCTAAAAATATGGTGAGCACATGGAGGATAAGGCTATCAATGGCTGTGTTGGTTTACGACCATAATAAAGATTCTGTGCTCTATCAATGATAACTTGCGATAACTTCAGGTCTTAAGGCAGCGTATACCAAGCTTTAAGGAAATATGACCAGGAGAGTGTGACTGTGCTGACATCCTGCTTATGGGTTTCTCATGCTGCTGCTCACTCTGGGAACAAAATGCTGGACTGAGTAAGGCTCCACTTTGATCCAGGAGGGCTCTTCCTATGTTCACATAAGCCTAATGAAACAAAAACTATTGACCTGCTCACAAAAAGGCACAATGAAAGTGCCAAGTAGGTCATTCTCTTTGCTACCAGTAAAAAGGCTCTGTCTCTAATAACCATCCAACTCAGCTCATTTGACTGAAGCATCTAAAAGGACCTACGTTTAGAATCTTCAAGTAATTATAGAAGGAGGCCATCATTTTGTATGAATTTTAAACAACTATTCTGAAAACATTGTGGGCAAAACTGTATATTTGTGGTATTTTAACTTCTGGAAAATACAAGGGGTCTGAAAGCTTTGCTACTGCTTTAATCAGGCTACTGAACTGTCCAAAATGGAAGTAAGCAAGCTGACTCTAGCTTGAAAAACAGTGTGCTTTCCTGCCTCTCCTATATGGAATTCTAAACCTCAATAGCTCCCTGTTCTGTATAATTTCTGGCATCAACTATATGGAGGAGATCCATCAAATTACTAGCCTGGACAGCTTCGAGAAAGCTGTCAAGACGCATCTCTACTGGCAGGCCTTTCCCAAATAGAAACACCCAGCCAAAATGAGACTCTCATCTTGTATTGTGTACCACTTTCCCATTTGCTTTATTTAATTTAATTTAATTTTAAACTGTTCATCTTAATTTACAGTTTTAATTATAATATGTTTAATTCGGGGGGGGGGGGAGTGGGGAACAATGCACTGTACAGTATTACATTTTTGTATGGAAATTTTAATATGTAAGCCGCTTCGGTTATTTTCTAACAGAGAAGCGTGATATAAATAAAGTTGTTGTTATTATTATTATTATTAAGGACAGAACAACTCTAAGACCTTCAAATGATGTCTCCATGCATTAGCAGGAATGTATATAGGAAGCTGCAATTGCTACAGATTGAAGTGAAATAACCATTAAGGGACAAGATACTACATTTGACCTTTAAATGAAAAAGGATTTTCTAAAACTGCAGTGGAAAGAAAACAAAACCCACCTCAAACACATCTAGATTTTGGACATAAACCCTCAAATCAGGTTGTAAATAAGCAAGTTATTCTACTAACTCCGGAAAGAGGCCATCAGGAAACACAGAGAGAGTGGCTTTGTTCTTAAGGGTACATGGAATAATGTGTGTTGATTTAGTAATCCAAGGCCCAAACACTTTCTTATTTTTTAAACAGCAACTTCCCTATTTGCATGCTCAGGAAATCAGTCACAAGGAAATGTTGCTGCTCCACCTTTCCTTCAAGCCAAAGTCAAGATTTCACCTTAGAACGTTGTTGTTAAGCTCACATCAAGATATGTATTTTATCTATTGTTTCTTGAGTGGAAAAAGTGTTAATAGTTTACAAAACACAATAAATTAACAGATTCCTAATCTTTAAAATAACCAGATCTCAACAGTATATAAGACCAATCAAAGTTACTGTGTATGCTTCAGTTTTCATCATTATTGTTTTGTGCTTCCCTAGCCATTTTGCAGTCATAAAGACTGCAACTCAGTATTTTGCAAAGAATTTTAAATTCAATGTCAATAACCAAACATTAACTGGAAAAAGCTATAAGCATAAAAACTGCACGCACGCACACAGAGAGAGAGGGGGGGAGGGAGAGAGAGAGAGAGGGAGAGAGAGAGAGAGAGAGAGAGAATTAGCACAGACTATGATTCAGATGATGCTCTATCTTACATCACACTGGGGGTACTCCACACAACAACACATACTGCCACTGGTGAAAACATTTATATTTTTCAAGCACAGTAATAACCATGCTCACTTGCTCTCTACAGGCCATGTATCTTTGACTGTGTACCTTGAGAGTCTTTCATTTTTAGCCAACGAACCTTAGCATATCAGGAAGAGTGTAACTAATTTTAGGCCATCAGCTGAATTTATCTCCCCTGGTATTTTAAATACATATTATTCAACAGCTCCTGACAACCATGATATGGTTTCAAAAATATGCCAGGATGGTGCAAAAAGACAGCATGGTGCAGTGTCTTCAGCGCTGGACTACAACTTTGGAGATATGGGTTCGATACCCCATTTGGCCATGGAAACCCAATAGGTGACCTTGGGCAACACACACTTTCAGCCCCCAAAACTCCATGATAGGTTTGCCTTAGGATTGCCATGGCAGAAACAACCTGAAACCACTCAATAACAACAAGTAAATTAACCTGATCTGTAACCTTTTCATGCTTACCTATCTGCAAAAGCAGAGGGTACAGAGGGGCTACACAATTATCACTTAATAAATGTTAACAGGAGATTGTTCCATACTTCACCAAAGCCTCTAGCCTAGACATAGTAGGACCAATGAAAATATTTTTTTCAAGTGTTTATATTACAAATACTATCAAAGTGCAACAGCACTCTAAAAGGCAAGCTACTGGGCATTTTTTATCCAGGTTAATTAGCCATTTTCAGAACTCCCAACCCATAGAACACTAGCATTATCAAAGAGAAATCACACTATAGCTCTTCTGTTCAATAGAGTAACATTACAATCAGAAATAAACAGATGAAGCTGTGGAACCATAATATCCCAAAAGATAATAAAAAGAGAAATAAGAGTATTAAATTAAATATTCTAGTGAGATGTAACCATTAGCACCACTACAAGCTAGTAACTGCTCATAGTCATTACTCAGAATATTGTTATCATTGTAGGTAATGAACAGATAAGCTTCATGTGCTCACATCTTCAGGGCTGACCGAACTGATAAAAGTGATGTAGCTGAACAATTTAAAAATGTAAGCCAAAAAAAAATCAATCCTTTATTAGGAAAATTCTCTTTTAATTAACCTAATCAAACTACTGAATAAGCTTTCACATTCTCCAGAACCATCACCAAGGTCCCCAAATGCTGCAAATACATTGCAAATATTGAGAGTGGTGCAGAATAGCTACCATGGATAATCACAATGGCAATTTCCCAAAAGCAAATTGAGGCTAAAAGAAATGTAACAGGGTAAAGGTGGTATCTGTGTTACAAAAACATGAAAGCCCTGCTTTGATACCACCGTTTTCTGCTCTAACACTCATTTCAAAGGCAGAAAGCTGATGTGACTCATATACAAATAACATGGACAAGAAAATGAGTATGAGACAAAACCTACTTTTTTCTAGGAATGCATCAAAATGAAGTGCTCAACTGCAGCTGCTCACCATTTTTATTTTCTTACAGTGCTGGGTAAAGGGAAAGTGGAACTCTTAAGCCATTCTTGGAAATAATGATAGCACATTGGTGAGAAATGATACTTCATTCTGAAGCACAATAGCATTTGAGTTAATTTTTAAGATATAAATAATCCTAAAAAATCAACACTATGTTTCCAGGTACACTTGTACCAATGGAGATCACAAGCGTTACATGTTATAAACTAGATGAGAAAATCATCAGCCCTCCAGAGAGATGCTCTTGTATTAGCAATGGTGGAGCATTCTTCACCATTGGCTAGGCTAGCTAGGACTGCTGGGATTTGCAGTTCAACAGCAACTGGAGGTGCAGATGATTCTAATTCTTGTGTTAAACAAAAGAATGGGATGCTGAAGCCATGAAACTTGCATTTAGTCTTAAGAGGAAAGGTGAGAGGAGATATGAGACATTCAAGTTCCTAAGCAGGTTCCATAAAGATTTTATATTTTCCAAAATGGCAAATAAACCATTTAATACCTAACAATGTAATGCTATGAACCTGGAAACTGCTCACACAATTGCCACCCACATACCTACAGTGGTGCCTCGGGTTACGAAATTAATTCGTTCTGTGGCACCGTTCGTAACCCGAAAAGCCTTCGTAAGCCGAATTGCCATAGGCGCTAATGGGGAAAAGCCGCGATTCCGTGCGAAAAAGCCGAAAAAAGCACCAAAAGTTTTTTCGTAACCCGAAAAAACATTCGTAACCCGGAACAATGTTTTCCTATGGGATTTTTTCGTATCCCGAAAATTTCGTAACCTGGGTATTTCGTATCCCGAGGTACCACTGTAATTAAACAGGATAAGCTAGTTTATAAGTCTCATAGAAGACACTATATGCTTCAGGGTAAAACTAAAAAGATTTTGTATTTCTTGTACATGAACTATGCCATCTATTTAAATTAAGGTTGACTGAGTTTGTATTGTCACCTACTATTTGACAAAATCTGACCATGGCCCAGTAGCTTGTGAAACTAGGGATCTGTGAACTTTGGCTTGCCTTAATGACTACCTGTGATAGGTCTGTTAAGTAAGAAACAACTTGAAGTCAAACAACAACCTCATTTTCACATACAACTAGTCACTATTTGCGGCTGTTGCAGGACGCTACCAAAGTCCTTCAGGTATATTCAATTAGACCTCCCATAAATCCTCAGTAAGCATGAACAAGTTTAGTAGGGATGATAAGAACTGTAGTCCAGTACATATGGAAAGGTGCTGCTGAAGAAGATTATAAAACTTTGTTTTGTTTACCGTATATACTTGACTATAAGTCAACCTCATGTATAAGTCAAGGGCAGGTTTTGAAACCAAAATTATGGCTTTTGATCTGACCCATGGATAAGTTGAGGGTAAAATGTAGGGGCATCTCACAATTATTATTAAAGGATGTAAAGGACGCCTCCACACACCCCATGCCATCGGGGAGAGAGGCCAGAGGACTTGCCTGTGCCTGTTTGGGGTGTTTCCCTCCACTGGGAGGAGGCCGGTGGCAGCGGCCTCTATAAAATCCCGGCTCGCCGGCCCCGACGGAGGACGCCTCCACACCCCCCACGACATCGGGGAGAGAGGCCAGAGGACTTGCCTGCGCCTGTTTGGGGTGTCCCCACTGCCGCTGTTGCTAGCGCGGCCGGAAGAACTGTGGCTTGTGCCCTGATACCATCTGGGCAATCTGGAGTCTTTTGTTTTTGTGGTAACTCTGGGGGTTGGAGGACTAATTGCTGTTTGGATATTGTTATTGTTGTTATGTAATATTGGCTGTTTTGTGATATGCACTGAGAATTATATTGTTGCCTTTGTATTGAGATGTATTGCCATTGATGTTATGATGTTTTTGAGATATGCTGTATTATGTTATTGTTTGCGAATTGCTGTAAACCGCTTTGATTATTTCTTTAGAAGAGCGGTATACAAATAAATATTATTACCCTGTGTTATTATTATTATTATTATTATTATTATTATAATTATAGAATGAAGCAAAGTAAAATAATGCCAAAGAACTTACAAAATTCCAGAAGGCATAACTGTTTGTGCTCATACTAAAGGCTG
Source organism: Sceloporus undulatus (assembly GCF_019175285.1). NCBI lineage: Eukaryota > Metazoa > Chordata > Lepidosauria > Squamata > Phrynosomatidae > Sceloporus > Sceloporus undulatus. Next base: position 59,084,014 of record NC_056526.1, read on the forward strand.
AGTGGATGAGAAAACCAAGGGGTTTCAGTGATTCCCGGGCAGATGACACTCGCCTTTCCCTAGGGGATGGTTCCTTTTTTTAAAAATGAGAGTTAGAGTACAGTACCTGCATTGACCCTTGGATAAGTAGACTCAGGGTTTTTGGGTCAATTTTTTGACCTAAATGTTTAAACTTATACATGAGTATACACAGTATTCTTCTTTTTCCAAGTACATTTGGCCCTTTGTATCCATGGATTTTGTATCCACCGATTCAATCATCCACAGCCTGAAAATATTAAAAAATAATATAAATTCCAAAAGCAAACCTTGTTATTGCGGTTTTATATAAGGGACACCATTTCACTGTGCCACTGTATTATATGAGACTTCAGCATCCACACATTTTGGTATCCATGGTGGGTCCTGGAAACAAACCCCAGCAAATACCAAGGGCCCACTGTATTATAAACTAATGAAAGTTAGGGCAAATGTTGCAGTAACATTTTTAACATCAACACTAAATATCTGATTTATACCTGACCAGTACTGTCCACACGGACAGGACCTAAAGCAGCAGTATTTCCCATTACTTCTGCTTGATCATTTTGACTAAAGATGTCAGCAATTCTGTCTTCTGTATACAAGTGTATCTACCCTCACATTGCAGAGAAAGCTTTTCCAGTACAGTATCTTCTATATACCGTGTATATAGTACCATCCCTGGATGCAACTTGTTTCCACATACAAGTCCAAACCACTCTGCAGATCCAGCTTTTGCAGTATGATTCAGAGCTTTGTTTTTCTACATATAAAAAAACAATTTCTGTGATTTTTATCAGCACTAAGATTTTTAACTTTCTTTCCAAGAGGATCTTATCTGAGGGACACTTGAAATAACATTCTTTTCTCCAGACTTTCAGTGGTAACCTAGCCTGTGCATGCGCTTATCTCATTTGAGAACCAGTATTTCCACTCACACAATAGGCTTGTCTTTTCTGTTTTGTCAACATACAAATAATCTTTCCTTTCCATTTCTTCACTTAGTGTTGTTCTCTGCCTGCGTCCTTCATACAGGCATTGCAGAATTGATGTTTGACCTATCAAGATATCCACCTATTCCAACGTTACTCTTATTCATCTCTTCATTTCACATTTATTTCAATCCAGTTTTCCTTGGATTTCACAATCACCTATGTCCGCATACCACTACTTTGCTACCTCAGATCTATCCTTTCTTCACTCCAGGCTCTTGACACTTTCCAACAAAGCACTGCCAATTACTTTCATACCACATGGGAATCCTCAAAGTGAAAACTGGGGGTTCTACAAAATTAGAGTAGAAACGTTCCACTTTTGCTCAATTATTTTTCCTACAAAACCACTGTAAATGCAGGTTAAATGTGCCTTTCCTTCTCATACTGCCAAGAAATATCTTGGTTCATGACCAGCAGTACACACTTGCAAGAAGCTCTAGGTATCTTGAGCCAGCCCTTCTGAGCCAAAACAAGGAGGGCTCTGTGGGAGGCTGTTGTCAAATTCTAGGGCCCCAAGAGCGCCAGTTCTCTTGGTTCTCTTGCCCCCATTTCCTGGGAACTATCAGCCTGAATAGTGATAATTCTATCTTTTCTTGGAGGTGGGAATAGGGAAAATTCTTCAAAGCCTGAACACTGCCTCCCTGCAGCCCTTTTGCTTTCCTCTTAGGCTGGGAAATTTTGACTTGCCCAAAGTCACCCAGTGGCCTTTCATGGCTGAGCAGGATTCAGAGTCTTGTCTTCCAATGTCCTAGTCAAACAGTCCAACGATTACACCACAATGGCTCTCATGCTACAACAGAGTATAATAAAACCTTTCTCATACACAATACTTTCAGCCCATGTTTACAGATATTTACTGAAAAACAAATTGCACTTGTTTCTGTTTCCCTTGCTGTCAAATCCACATGCCTATAGGAGTATAGCAGGAACTCTTTTAAGTTACTGTATAAACTCATGTATAAGTCTAGAAATTATAGCCACAAAATTGACCCCAAAAACCTGAGTCGACTTATCCCTGGCTCAGTGTAAATACTGTACTTTAATTCTTCTTCTTCTTCTTATTTTTAAAAAGGAACCAACCCCTGGTGAAAGGCAAGAGTGTAATCTGTCCTGGAAGCACCAACCCCACTCTACTGTCTCATCCACCCTTTAGTACTAGTTATCCTTGCTGGAATTTTGTAAATTCTTTGTCACTATTTTCCTTTGCTTCATCCTTTAGATCCTTTCTTATATGCTGCTAAGTTTTACCCTCAACTTATACATGGGACATATCAAAATCCATATTTTTGGCCCCCAAACCTGCCCTCGACTTATACATGTAGTCGACTTATAGTCAAGTATATACAGTATGTTTGAATGCTTAGTAGAAAAGTCTATACCTATAGCTTAGCTATTTTTGTTTAGTTTAGCTATAACTGAACTCTCAAATCTGCAAACAAGGCTTTTGCCACCACTAAGCACATGAAGCTTTTCCTAGCCTGCAGATGCAGTGGTGGAAAAGCTTCACCTGCTAAAATGTCTTACTCATTTGCAGCTGTTCAATAGTCTCATTAATCTGGCCGGCACTTATGTCTCAAACTGTAACTGGAGAACTAGGCATCTTTTCTAAAACCAGTTTCCCCTGTTAGACGTTTTATTTGGTATTCATTGTCACACTGTTTTTCAAAGAAAGAATTGGAAATGAAGGTAAAAGCACAGCAAAAAAAATGGCAATACTAAAAAACAACAAAAAGAGTGGGACGATGGAGATTAAGAAGATGCCAGGAAGAAGTTGTAGCAATGAAAATGGCCATCTTGGGAAGGGGGAGAGCTGGAGACTTGCTCTTCCCTCCAACATTCCCTTCTCCAGGGCTATATCTGCATTGCAGAAACAATGCAGTTTGGCACGGCTTTAACTGCCATGGCTCAAAGCTATGGCATTCTAGGATTAGTAATTGTGTGAGATATTTAGCCTTCTCTGTCAGAGAGCTCTGGTGCAACAACAAACTATAAATCCCAGGATTCCATAGGATGGAGCCATGGCAAGTAAAGCATGGTGAAACTGCATTATTTCTGCAGTGCATTAAAAGTGACCCTTTTAAAAAACTAGTTTGACCCCGACACAGGATTAAATTAAACTAGGTGCTGGTTTTGCTAACAGATTTTTTAAGATGCTATGACATTTTAGGGATAGAAGTACAAAAATCATGACACATTAAAGTAGATACCTAAACCTATATTCATTCTAAATTTCTTCATCTTTTTAAGTATTTTGACAGTCTGGCCTTTTTCTGTGCAAAACTAAGGTCCATGGCCCAGCAGTACAAAGGAAGGTTTCGCTCTGTTAGTAGTAACCAAAACATTCAACCAAATAAACTGATCCAGATACTAATAACAAACCTTTTTTTTTTAGAATAAGTTTATATATAGCAGTTCTCAAGCAAAATCTTCTGAAATAATCCAATATATGTTTATCACGTATTCCAAATTCATACCTGCAGGCTATTTGAGTTTTATCTATAGAAAAGGAATTAAGAATATTAAGCTTATTAGATCTCACAACTGTCTGAACATCCTAATACTTGATTTTAGGGGAGGGGAGTGTACTTGCTCTCATAGCAACTCCAAGTCCAAGCAAATGTTTATGGCAGAAAGACAGAATCTTGAACAAGAAGATATAAAGGACCTATCACCAGTTCTGGTATTAGTAATGTAAACTCAAGTGACTTTTTGAAATCCAGAAGTATATAATGATTTGGAAGTCAGTTTTTAAGATCTCAACAGTTTAACATCCAATGAAAATGAACAATGTATATGCAGCCATGACAGTTTGGGGAATATAGTACTTGTCTTAAGGAAGTGTAGCAGGAATCTTCAAATTAACTGTACTTTGTCCATTTGTTTGAAAAGGATAATGATACTAAGGAGTCTGAAAAGAAATAGGTAGTTGGAAGTTTTCTTCTGTCCTCTATCAAACCACTCTAGTTAATTCAGTCAGTACAAGTGACCTCTCCAATGGGGTTGTAATAGTTTATAAAACTGCCTCCTATTGTTCCAATGATAATTTAAAAATAAATCCCCAAAATACAATTTGTATGTAACTTAAGTTTGCATGGAATAACCCCATGCTCTGAAGAGTAGCATCAAGTGTTTTTTAAAAAACAAAACGGCATTAGAGTTACTACTCCCAATAATCATAACATGATTGATTACTACTATTATAATTATTAACCTTTATTTATAAAGCGCTGTAAATGTACACAGCGCTGTACATGCAATCTTTTTAATTAGAAAGTTCCCTACCCTCAGGCTTACAATCTAAAAAGACACGACACAAATATTTACATATTTGCTCAGAAGTAAAACCTAGTGAGTTCAACGAGACTTGCTTCCAGATAAGTGTGTATAGGATTACAGCCTGAACTTATCTAAACCATTTTAGGGACATGAAACATAGTGTTTGTGGACAGAACAACACTTTCTAAAGGCCACTGACCATATATCAAAGATTTATTGTTGCTGTTGTTGTGTGCCTTCAAGTCCTTTTGACTTATGGCAACCCTCAGGTGAACCTATCATGGGAGTTTCTTAGCAAGAGTTGTTCAGAGGAGTTTTGCCACTGCCTTCCCCTGAGGCCGAGAATATGTGACATAACCAAGATCACCCAGTGGTTTTTGTGGCTGAGTTGGGAATCGAACCCTGGTCTTCAGAGTTGGAGTCCAACACTTAAACCATTGTGCCACGCTAGGTATCAAAGGTACCAAAATGAAATACTAGGGGGAAACTGAACACATATCAAATATGGGAACACATACTGTGGCCTTCCTACATCGAGAGACAGGTAGTTTCTTAACTACTGGAAAAGAAAAACAACTAGATTATCCATGATTGTCATTCTTTGTTGGGAAATTCTTTGTCTTAACATAAAAAAAATGTAGATGGACACACCGGAAAGCCTCAGGAAATGAGGAGAATGAGAAATGCCAGCAATAGGCAGTGCCAACTCCACAAGGGCAATGCAAGTAAAGTGCAAGCAGATGGGTGGAGTGATTTATACTTGCTGCTTCCTCTGACCTCAATGTCAGCATTCTCCTTCCCAACTCTAAAGGGATATTCAGGCACACAGACTTTACCAGCAACACACGTTACTAAGTTAAGATATTAATCTCTTTACAAAAATGCCATCTCCTGCTTGCTTTAAAGAATATAAAAAAATAATCTGGTGTATTCAAATTAAGAAACATTATTTGAGTAATAATCCCCAAAGCAAATATGTTTCTTCTCGGCTCAAAAGTGGAGGCAAATGACTCATTCACTTTTCACCTGGTGACAGATTCTATTTGTGCTGTATTTTAGTTTGCGGTAGTCATAACTAGGACCAGGTTAGAGCTCACCTTACTTGTCACTGCCAGTCCTCTTTCACAAATTTTGAATTCATTATTTTTAATACCTGGTGACCTGAGATGTGACTGGTTTGTTTGGCAACTACCATAGCTGTTGAACGTGGATCTCACGCATGACAACAGCTGAACAACAGTGTAATTAAAAACTCTAGTCAACAAACAAAAAGCAAGTGTGTGTGCTTTACTGTAAGCAGTTTTCTGACTTAATGAGGGGGACACAGAGAAAGTACACTTTGGCCTCTTTCAAAATTTGGCAACAAATGGAAAAACATTTTGTGCTTCCTCACCATCTTGTTATACACAACACTGTAATAAGCCTCCAATAGAATGGTTGGATTAGTGTGTTGAGGGGGAAAGAATGGGTTAAATCCAGTTTTGGATTGGCCAACCCCTCTGGCCAATGAGAGAGGAAATCAGGAAATGTATTGCACTCACCAGAGTTTAGCACTCAACTATCATCAAATTTCCATTTTAAGTGATTTAAAAGAAATCACTTCAAATGTATCACGGCAGATTTTATTCATCCATATATTCATAGCATTTCAGTAAGGCAGTATAATCCTCAAATATCCTGTTGTAGAACGGGAGTGGGAATCATTTAGCCCTCCAAATCATGTTGGGCTATAGCTCCGTACATTTTCCATCACTGGCTGTCTTGGCTAGGACTGCTGGGACCTGCAATCCAACACCATCTGTGCATGCTTCTAGACATTTGCACAACACAATTCCCAACCCTGCTCTAGAAACCGTCTACTCATTGCAACATACACTCATCCCTCCACATTCGCTGGGGTTAGGGGCACAGGACCCCCGTGAATGTGGGAAAACAGTAATAACAAAAACTATGTTTTTACTAGAGAGAACAGGAATCTCTAGGTCCTCCAGTGCAATTTTGTAATCAACATCTGCCAAATATTGACCATAAAATTGCGCTGGAGGAGCTACAAATGCCTAGTAGAATGTTCTCTCTAGGAATCTCTAGATCCTTCAGTGCGACTTTTGGTTAAAGTTGACTACAGATTTGAACTGGAGGACCTAGATATTCCTAGAGAACATACTCATACAATCCATGAATAATCAAATCCGCAAATGTGGAAGGATGAGTGTACTTAAAACATTTAGAATTTAAACATAGTAATTCAACAGCTCCTGAACAACATAGTTGATTTATGCTAATGACAGAGACTAGAACATCTTAATAAATACTTACATATTAGTTTTTCAAAGTGCAGACTTAGCAGACTTCCATTATGGCACCTCACTAATCCCTAGAACAGTCCTATTAGAACAGGCCAATACTATCCTTATTCTGTTCTAAGTGTTTAGGATAAGATGTCAGCATGGTTGGTTCTTTCAAAAAAATACTGTTTAAGATGTTAAACTTTAGCTGTTGTTTCAATAAGTATTATATTTTCTGCTACTACTATTTCACAATGTTTTATATTATCCGGTCATTATTTTTAAGCATTTGCTTTCACCATGGTAGCTGCTCAGAAAGGATTTTAACTGAAGAGTGGAATCCAATAAAAATAAATAGGAACCAGAATGTGCAGCAAAAACTCCATAAAGTAGTAGTAAACAAGTAAAAGGCCTGTGCATTTTATCTGCATGACTGGTGGAATATCTCAATAATAAATGTTTCAGGGATTTGAGACACGGTTCTCTCCCTCAGACACACCTAGTGCCAACACTAAAGAAATATTAAAAAATCATTTAGCCTGATACTTGGACTAAGGAATAACTAATGGTAAAGCTCATCCTGTCCCTTCCTCTCATATTACACCAAGAGGCTGAAGTGGAAACACGTGGCATCACTGCTTGTTGTGCCATAATTCTGTGTTGCTACTAACAAAGCACCCCCATCGCCCACTGACTCTGTGTCCTTCCTTTTAATGCTACAGCCATGCTCCTCCTTGGTTCTTTGTCTTCTTATCTATCACTGATATACAGTATCATTGTCCCTGATCTTTGTCCCCCAAATTCTGTCACCCACAGCCACTCAAAGATCATCCTATAAATGGCTACAGCTATCTTCCCTTGCTTTCTCAAATCTTAGTTATGGCAAAAAGTTCTTTTGAGCACATCTGCATGGAGCCACTACTTTTCCCCCTTTCAACCTCCATCCTCTTCCCCTTGCACACAATTTAGATTGTAAATCTGTGGGCTGGGATAGTCAAGTTACCTATTTGTTTGTAAATTAGTCTGGAGCCCAATTGGTTCAAGGACAATGTAGAAATGCTTTAAATAAACAAGCAAACCTACAACTCACAGTCCTAATCCCTCCTTCTGTGAAACCTTTGCCTTCACCAGTATTTGGGAATATCCGGCCCTCCAGCTGCTCTTGGATCACAACTCCCAGCAGCCATAGCAACCACAGAGAGGGACAATGGGAGTTGTAGTCCAATAACATGTGGAAGACTACACTTTCCCTCTTTTTGGCTTACTCCTTTACATCTCTTCCTCAACAGAATTTGAGCCTAAGATACACATACCTACATTTGTTTGTCTTCATCCCTTGCTAGTCTTGCTTCCCATTTTATTTCTTCCTTCCATTTCTTTTGGGGTTTTTTCCTATCTTGCTCTCCTTCTGTTGACTTTCTCTCCTCCCTTTAACCCAGATTGCAAGACACTTGCAGCAGGAACCTGCCTCTGTTAATATTTCTCTGTAAAATGCTATGCACACCTGCGACACATAGAACTGAAATCAAATGTATTGTTCATACTCCTTATCTATCTGTTCCTGCCCACTTTTATCACCAACTACATTTCGACATCAGTGCCAAGGAGTGGAGGCCAAACTGTGGCCTGTTGAGATCATAAGGAATGCTTCAACTTGTTGCCTTCAAGCCATCTCCTAGCAACTACTACAACTCTTGCATATTAAAAAAAGCACTTAGGAATAGCCAGAGTCCACTCCCTCATTAAGGGGCAGATTATGACCGTTTTAGGATCATGTCTGCAGCCCAGATTTCAATTATAACCTCAGTTCATAACCACTACTGTCACCCTGAGACTTTCTTCTGTGTAAACACTAGATCTTACCCTCACTATTCCACTATACAAAAAGTTCAAACACTTATCTTTTAACTCAGAAGATGAACCTGTTAGATCTAACAAGACCACATCCAAGTATATCTTTAGTTGTTTTAAGAAATGTGCAGCTCAATAGCAAAAAGCCTATTACCTATTACTTTACAACCCAGTTTATTGCAGGATCTTAAGTGTCTTTCTCACAGAAAAGTGATTTATTAGTTTTGGGGAAATTAATTTGGGAGAGGACAAGAAAGTGTTTGCGTTTGACACCAAAAAGCACCACAAAAGTTTTGATGAAGCACAATTTGACTGTCAACAGAGTCATGTCAGAAACACTTATTACAGCTGGTATTACATTTTACAACCTTTAAGTCCAGAGTGTGTGCATGCTTGCTAGCAACATATATGCTTGATCTCTAGTGTGTGATCTTTCTATGTGTGAAGCATGAAGTAAAAGTCTTAAAACAACCTTAGTTAGCTGAAGGGCCTAGGAACATAGTGCTTCTCCTGACAATGTGTGTGTTTGCCTTCAAGTCCTTTCAACCCTATGGCAAGCCTATCATGTGCTTTTCTTGGCCAGTTTCTTCAATGCGGATGTGTGTGTGTATCATTTTGCCATCCTCTAAGGCTGAGAAAGCATGACTTTCCAAAAGTCATCCATGGCCTAGTGGGGATCAAACCTTGCTCTCCAGAGTCATAGTCCAATGCTCAAACCATTACACCACACTAGCTCTTTCTCTTTCATGGGAATATCCTATGTACAGAGGGGACAGAGCTACTTGTGCCACAGTAGTTGGTACTATAGCAGTTGAGAACCAGCATGGTGTAATGGTTTGAGCATTGGTTTATGACTCTGGAGACCAGGGTTTGAATCCCCACTCAAGCACAAAAACCCACTGGGTTACCTTGGGCAAGAAACACTCTTTCAGTCTCAGAAGATGGCAATGGCAAACCCCCTCTGAAGAAATGTGCCAGGAAAACCCTACAATAGGTTCACTATAGGGCACACAACAACAAATACAAGTTGGTACTACGAGAGAGTGAAGTACATCTATTGTACAAATGATTTGTGCCTTCTAACTGTTTGGCACCGGACTACAAATCAACATATGCTTTGCCAATGAACATCCTTTCGATGGCTGGATAAGTTTTCCTTTTTTAAAAAACAACTAACTGCTTTATTGCCTCCAGAGCTGGACTATAGAGGATGGCCACTGGTTCCAATTATGCGCTTTCCTGAAAATCCCAAATCTGTTTGCCCATGAGGGTTATGGCTGAAAGTGACACATGAGCAACCAACTCTAGACAACCACCACATTTCGGTCACAACCTCTTCCACCCAAACAGGCTCTGGAAATGACCCAGAGGCAAGGCTCCAATGAAGCATCTTTTGGACAACCTTAAAAAGAGTCCCAGGTCTCTGGAAGTCGTGGTCAATACTCAAACCACTGCCCCACACTGGCTCCAGCTTCTTTCTTTGGAGACCCCTTGAAAGATGGGGGGAGGGATAGGAAAGGGCTCATCTCATGTTTTGGAGGGGAGGGGACATATTTGGGTGGGTGCAAACCTGGAAAGAGGGCTCTTTGGACTCCAGCTCCCAAAACTGCCCTGTTCCTGGTTGGGGATAATGTGAGCTGCAGTCTGCAAAAGCAACTTTCCTAAAATGAATGCTGTAAATAAGATATACATAACTAAGCTCTGGGTATAGATCTCCTCATAGTGAGAGAGCATGGTCTGAGCACTGGACTAGGACTCTGGGGACCAGGGTTTGAATCCCACCTCTGCCCTAAAACCCACTGGGGACCTTGGGCAAGAAGAAGCCACACTCTCTCTCAGTCCTGAAAGCACCAAACACAGGCTACGGCAATCCCAGAACCCCATCCCATAGAGCCGTGGCTGTTAAAGCGGTGTCAAACCGGGTTATTTCTGCAGTGTGGACGCAGCCTGACCTCAAAGGAGAGGACAAGGCACCGCGGAAAATGTAGGACCTTCCAAAAAAAGGGAGGGCATGAAAGAATACAAAGCTAAAGACACTTATGTTAAATGTAAAGCGATGCTTCTCAGTCCTGCTCAAAATGGAGGGCATTTTGAAATCCCTCCCGGAGGAGGTTGGGATGGAGGAGGTGTCCCCCTGAGATTATGGAAGCCCTCCTGGAAAGAAGTCTCCTCCGGCCGGGGGAAGAAGCGGCGGCGTCCTCCCTACCCGCCTGGCTGCCTGGACTCACTTGTTCTCCCGCCGAGCGGGGCTTGGCTTTCCCGGGGGCGCTGCGGAAGAAGGAGGTGCGGGCGGTGAAGAAGAACTCCTCCGACTCGGACTCTTCCCAGCTGCTGTAGCCGCTGCTCATGCTGCTGCCCCTGAGACTGAGGCTGAGACTGAGGAGGCTCCTCCGGGGCAGGGGCCCTCTCCCTGCCTCCGCCTGCGCCGCCTGCGCCGCCGCCGCCACATGGGTCCCTCGCCAGGCAGCCTCCCAGGCAGCGCCCTCCGCGGCTACTGCCGCTTCGCCCCCGGAGCCTCCGCCTCCTGCCCTGCTGCTCCTTCCCCTCCTCCGCCACCTGCAGACTGGACCCAGGGAAGGAGGAGGGACTGAGGGAGGGAGGGAGGCAGGGGCCAGGCAGCACGGCCCTCCCTCCGCCGCAGCCTAGTTCCCTCCCTTCTTCCCTCCAGGGGGGAGCCCCAGCGCCAGGGCGACCACTGCCCTCCTCCTCCTCCTCCTTCCCCAGCCTTCCCTCCAGCAGGGAGCCCCAAGTGGCCTCCATTTTGAGCAGGACTAGTCAGGGAGCTTGCCTGGGCTAAGAAGCATGGCCTTGTGTTTATGCGAGTGTACTTTGGAGCCTTGTGTTTGCTCTTGGTCCCCTGCTGCTGGGCCTGGCTCCTCCTCCTCCTCCTCGCCTTGAGAACACCTTGAACCTGGGGCCAAAGGGCAGCCAGTGGGAGAGGAGGAGGAGGAGGAGGACCTAATATCCGCCTGAGAGAGAGAGGGTTTGGTGAAGGAAACAAAAGAAAGCCTCAGCCCTGGAGGCCTCATGGCGCAGGAGAGGGAAAGGGCTGTGGCTTCAGCATTGGGCTTTACTCTGGAGGCCAGGGTTCAAGTCCCTCCTCCTCAGCCATGGAAAGTCAATGGGGGACCTTGCCTGAGGCACACTCTCTCAGCCTTATGGGAGGGCAATGGCAAGCCCCCTCTGAACAAATCTTGCTGAGAAAAACCCATGATGGGGTCACCATAAGTTGGACATGACTTGAAGGCACACAACAACAATAAAATATTGCATCTGATGGGCCATATTATACCCACATGCTAGATAGTCTCTTCTCATTGAATCATAGAATCCTAGATTTGGAAGAGACCCCAAGGGCCATTGAGTCCAACCCCATTCTGCCATGCAGGAACTCTCCATCAAAGCATCCCCTTTGACAGGTGGCCATCCAGCCTCTGCTTAAAGACCTCCAAGGAAGGAGACTCCACTACACTCCGAGGAAGGAGTGTGTTCCACTGTCAAACAGCCCTTACTCTCAGGAAGTTCTTCCTAATGTTGAGGCAGAATCTCTTTTCCTGCAGCTTGCATCCATTGTTCCAGGTCCTAGTCTCTGGAGCAGAAAACAAGTATGTTCCCTCCTCAACATCCATCCCTTCATGCCCATGACTTAGGTTTGCCATCAGTCCAAAACGACTTGGTGACCAAATGTCCTCCTTTTCCAGGACACACCCTACATTTCAACCTTCTTTCCAGTAGGAATGGCAAAATGTCCTCCATTTTGAGCAGGACTAAGAAGTATGGGTTTACATTCATACAAGTGTGTTTTCAGGTTTTTTATTTGGCCATGTGCTATATTTTTCTTGAATGTCCTCCATTCAGTATCTTGTCCTCCTTTGCCATTAGCACATCTGGTCACCCTGCCTGGACGCAACAAGACACAGGTCTTTGCCTGTGTCTTCCAACATTGTAGAGGACCGTCCCTTGCTTCTAGGGCAGGTCGGCTCTTCCAAACAAACCCTGGCTATCGCTTACCTGATGCAAATTGACTCTGATTGCTGAAAGGACGTTTTCCAAAGTTCTGGTGGTTCACAGGTCTAGCAAGCAGAAAGGGTCGGTGTGTATTAAAGCAGAGTTTGTTGTTGATGTAGTGTGCCATCAAGTCATTTCCAAGTTATGGCAACCCTATCATGGGGTTTTCTTGGCAAGTTTCTTCAGAGGGAGTTTGCCACTGCCATCCTTTGAGGCTGAGAGAGTGTGACTCCCCCAAGGTCACTTAGTAGATTTGCATGGCCAAACCAGGATTCAAATCCTGGTCTCTAGACTCACAGTCCAACGTTCAAACCACTACATCACGCTGGCATAGCAGGACCCAATAAATGCCCTCTTTTCCTCCTTCCTCTGTGGCTCCTGTTGGACTGGCCAGTTTGTTAATGGTATGATTAAAACCCTGATAGCCCCTGAAGAGTGGGGTATAAATAAATTATTGTTGTTGTTGTTGTTGTTTTCATCAATGTGTAATGGATCGATGGTGCAGTTGACCGTTTGTGCGCATGTGCAATCAATTGGCAAGTGGTAAAAAAAAATTATGGGCAGCAATGGTGCTGGCCCCTTCCCCCATCTCCACAACAGCATGTAGTCCCCACATTCTGGTTTGTACTGGAGCAAACTGGGAGCTATGTTGCCTCAATGTTTAGCCCAAGAATGTGGTTTCACCTCAGATTCCTCCCATGTTAGCTGTGTGTCATTTAAACTGGTAAATGTCAAAACAGGGTGAAATCACATTTTATTGTTGGGCAGCCGCGGGTAGCCCCGTAGTATTATTATTAGTAGTAGTAGTAGTACCCCACTTCCCCCCCCAAAAATTGAGACTCAAAACGGTTTGTCTAAAAACGCAGTACAATTAAAATTAAAAACTTACAAAAGTGACACTTAGAATAGAATTAAACTATTACACTGTTAAAACAGATTAATAATTTAGAAGTAGAATACAATTTAAAAATATAAAAGTACTTAAAAACCAAACATTTTAAAATAATACCACACCATAAATACGTTTATAGCAAGAAATTTTAACGAGTCTTAAAAGTGACAGCGGAAACACGATAAACATTTTGAAAACTTCTTCAAAAACATTTGGAGAAAGCAGTTATAAATAAAGTTTGTAATAAAGCGGAACTGTAAAAAAAGTTTCATAGTCGGTGTTCAAGAGCTTACCTACTTTGAACACCTAATTGAAGGTTGTTAAAATGAGAATGTAGGTGATAGAACAAAAACAGTTGTTATGTGAGCATTATGATGGCTGGTTTGCAATGCTTAAAACCATGCTAAGATGCTTGGAATTGCTTTCATGTAGGGCTTTGCACTTGTGTTCATTAAAGCCGCTGGAAAAATTCTTAACTATATCAATGCAGGAAGGGTTTGTCCTATGGAAGACATTGTTTTGTACTAGCTGTTTGCCAAGTATCACAATACAAAGGATGTGAGCCTCCACGTTCTCATAGCATAAGTTCTGCTGAACTAAGGTACCTCTGGGATGGAAAGTATGTTAACATTTTTTTTATTTTTGCGTCCCTCCACAGAGTTTTCAAACATTATCTGTAGAATTATGGACTAGATAAATATGTAGAGTTTGTATGTTGAATGTAAACATTTACATTTGAATCACATTGTAGGTGAGGAAGACACCATATTTTACAAGATGATTTGCATCAGATGACAACCATAACAGAATTGTTTCTTCAACCTCTCCTGTATAGGCCAGTCTGTTACATGTGAGCATTGATTCTAATAATTCAACTCTAACCAACAACCAGAGAGAAGACAATTTACATGAACATCACCAGATGATCAATACAAAAATCTAATAAGCTACATAATTGGAAGCAGAAGATGGAGAACCTGTATCCTTGCAGCCAAAACTAGACCAGGTACTGAATGTGGCACAGATTATGAACTATTTATATCAAAAAGCTGAAGAAGAATACAAAACCAGTAATCATACCAAAATATGATTTGACCAACATCTCAGCAGAATTTACAGAAAATATAAGAAACAGATATGAGTTATTAAGCATAATTGACTGGGTACCAGAAGAACTGTGAGCAGAAGCCAAGGACATAGTCATGCAAGAATGCAGGAAAACACTATAGGTGGTCAAAAAGAAAGAGAAGAAACAATGGATAACAGATAGAACACTTCAAGCAGTAAAGGAAAGATGAAAAACTAAAAGAAAGGGAGATAGAAATTGAGCCAGGTCCATTAATGCAGCCATTAAATGACTAATATGCAAGGATAAAGAGAACTACTATAATGATCAATGCAGAGAAATAGAACAACAATAAGAAAAAGGAAGAACAAGAGACCTTTCCCACAAGATTCAGTAACTCAAAGGGAAGTTCAAACGAAGGGTAGGGATGCTCTATGATCAGAAGAATGTACTATACAACAACAGCTGCATCAGCACTGCAGAAGTCTGCATCCATACTGCAGAAGTAAACCAGGTTGACACCACTTAAACTGCTACAGCTCAATGCTATGGAATTTTGGGAACTGTAGGTGGGTTACAGACTGCCATTTTGGACGTCCCCAGGACGTCCCAGTTTGAAAAAGGGGCGTCTCTTCTAGACGCCCCTACTCCTATTACAGACAGAGTCTGTAACAAATGGCGGTGGCCGTTCCACACGGCCGCCGCCATTTTGACATAGTGGACGCTGTGCGTCCGCACATCACACCCTGGAAGTGACGCCGCAAGTGCATGACTAGCGCCTTGCGACATCTTTTCTGGGGCCCAGGAAGGAGCGCGATTTTTGCGCTCCTTCCTCGGAGCGTCCGGGAGCCACGTAGTTTGGCCGCTGTGGCTCACAGACGTTGCAAGCGGCGGCGGCAGGAGACCACTGCAATCCGGCGGTATGTAACGTGCCGTAGTTTTCTGTAGCACCAGAGTTTTCTGACAGAGAAGGCTAAATGTCTCACAAAACTACAGTTCCCAGAATTACATAGCATTGAGCCATGGCTGTTAAGTGGTGTCAAACTGGATTGTTTCTCCAGTGCAGATGCAATCAAGAAAGCTATAAAAAGACAGTGGAAGCGACGGACAGAAGATGATAAAATGAATGACACCATGGAATAAGCAACCATATAAAGATTAAACCCAAATTCTAGAAAGCGAGGTGAAAACTGAAATAAGAGAAATTGGGAATACCAATAAATAAATAAATCACCAGGATGAGATGATACTCCAGTTGAACTGCTACCATCCACAGACAGAATCAACTCAAGTGTTTACTAAAATATGCCAACAAATATGGAAAACAAAATTATGGCCAACAGACTGGAAATGATCAGTATACATTCCCATCCACAAAAAGGAGACACAAAAGACTGCAATAACTATTAATTTCCCATGCAAGCAAAATTATACTCAAAACTCTGCATCAAAGACTCCATTCTTATATGGAGAGATAAATCCACATTGTAAACATATAATAATAATAATAATAATAATAATAATAATAATAATAATAATAATAATA